>NW_026732647.1:20000-90000 GCF_028476545.2 Physella acuta | reverse complement strand
TTTATAATATAGGAATCTAGAAATCAAATTACACAGAGGTATTATAATCTTTAACATTATAAAATACACGGTACTTTTATCACAGGTACTGCAGCAACACTTACAGCACCAACAGGCTACATCATCAGCCCAGGTTTTCCCTTACATTTTTTCATAAATAAGATCTATTTATGGACAATTCAAGGCGATGATGACACGTTTGTTGTGCTCAAGTATGTTAAGAAATGTATTTTTATAGCATTTTTAAAACTGTAACATTGGATAATTGAGAGTTTCAGGGGTCATCCATATATGACATCACGTGTGTTTGATGATAGTTATCTCCCCCCCCCCCTTTCTGTCAAACATCGTCACCAAAAGTCAGATACCACTTCTAAAAAGACGCCACACCTCAGAAAACATGTTTTTGTTTTTTAATAATATTGATTTCGGCTGAGCATGGGTCTGACCATACTAACCCTTCATTTGATGAGGTTACATAAACAGATGAGCTCAACTTCACCTGCCACAAGTCATGCTTAGTCGCGAAAGCAACGTTTTCATTCACATCTAAACAAAAGTAACACATCAGCTTACTCGTGTTTGTCTTTAAAAAAAACATTAATTTCGTTTTATAATGTTTTCTGAGCAAAAAACTCATAAGAAAAATAAATGAATAAATCATTAATAATGAATAATAATAAATTAGAACCAATCGCATATATTGTGATTTCCCACTGTGCACTACCTACGAGGGATTATTCTTTAAAAAAAATAAAAAATTACATTGACGAACTGTCTTTCGTACCAGTACTTACCAAACGGTAACTATTACACTATCATCTCGTCCGACAAGACACATACGGTTGGAGTAAAATATACTGGCTCTTTTAACTTTGGCCAACTTAGGAAAATGACGCGAATGTTATGTTAAATTAAATTATATCCTTATTTAGCCAATGCCTAGTTAAAAAGAAAAGAAAGTTTTAATACAATGATTAAGAGGAGGTTAAACCACCATATTGAAATCAGTAAGTTTTGACAATTTTCAGTATTTCGGAAGTTGTAAAAAGCACACAAAAATAAGAAAAACCACAACAATCTTTGGATTTCATGAATATGTCTAAAATTAAATGAATAAGAAATTGCACTTTTAAGATAAAAAAAAAATAAAAATCAGCATTCAGTGTGGTAAACAGAAAATAAAGTGTATTATACAGAACGTCATATAATTGTAACCACATTATATATATATAAATACAAAAATACAAACATTTTAGACTATAATCATTAGAAATTTAAAAAAAAAATTTTTTGACTATTTTTTAAACGTGATACTTAAATTCTGCCTTAAAAATCCGGGGGAAGACATTGCATTTTATTTTTGTAAAATATTTTTTTTAATAATATAGAATAAATTGTAGCCTGCCTTTTTAAAGCAGTTTTTCGTAAGCATGGGTACACAATTTTAATGAAATATTTCAAGTTGTTTTTGAGAAAAAAGTTTCTAACCTGAGAGTTATAAAAGTTACATCTGGGTGCTTTTAATTAAACGATACAACAGCTTTTTAAGCTGCTTTTTATTTTAAGATTGCTAAATTTTGCTAAATACAGGTGAATTAAGTCACTACTCTAATTAATTAAAATATTTATAAAAAATAATAGCATCATTTAATAAAAAAAAATATTCTCAGAATTGAATATAGAACAAAATTGTTGAAAAATTGAAATTTCTTATCGAAATGAGTATTATAGGGCGTTTAACTTGGCCTTAAGGCATGAAATTATTTAACTCAATTGTTCGTTGTGTTATTTACCTAGGTTATTTACCTATGTTATTTTTTTCTGTTTGATTTTGGTTTGACCTATCAGTAGAAGGTAGATCTTGGTATATTTATTGCATACTCAAAATAAAAAGAATTGGCCAGCGTATCCTATTGATATATGATGATCGTATTAGAACCTAATAAGAACAGCAAACCTATGTATCTTTAAAACTATAGCCGACAGAAAATTTAGCTTTATAATGCGTTAAATTTTAAAATGGGCTTATTACGAACGCTACTCTAACAGTTGCAGAGCTAGCGAACGTACCGGATTCGTTTTGAACGGCTAATAACAGATGACAACAACTAAAGAGTATCATACACGAAAAACCCTACGTGGACTCGTATAAAAATTCTAGGGGAAAGACACGATGAACTCTTGTGACTAACAACAGCTTTAATCTATTGATAACCTTTTAAAACGAGTACAAGTATAAAATTTGACCCTAGGTCTGTACAAAATAATATAGAATCTAAGAGTACAAAATAAACCAAAACCCAACTTACGAGTTGATGAAAAATCACTAGTTTACAAATATCACATATATGGCACTAGGAAATGAACACGGCTTTATGAAAATTAACTTAAACCACTGAATGGTACTAAAATCACAAATAATAAGGGGGAAAATGCTGCTTTGAACTATGTAACACAATATGGCATCACACACATTGCAATCTCTCCCAGAATGACTGGTAAGCGGCTAGTAGTATAGAAGGTCCCCCAAGTGGTATATTTGAGGGTGAAGGGTGAGGGTGCAACTGTTGATCAGAGGGTGCCCACCTGTTGCATATTTTGACCGTTATTGATTGATTTTTGCCCACCTGTTGCGTATTTTGACCGTTATTGATTGATTCTTGACCACCTGTTGATTATTTTTGACTGTTTTTTGACCACTTGACCACACATTAATCACTTGTTGATTGTTGTATTGAGGGTTAGGGTGAGGGTGAATGAGGGTGAGAGTCCCCACCCTCAATTGAGGGTTAGAGGGTTAGGGTGAGGGTGCTTGAGGGTGAGAGGCCCCACCCTCAATTGAGGGTTAGGGTCCCCATCTGTTGATCACTTGTTGATTGTTGTATTGAGGGTTAGATTGAGGGTGAGAGGCCCCACCCTCAATTGAGGGTTAGCGGGTTAGGGTGACTGAGGGTGAGAGGCCCCACCCTCAATTGAGGGTTAGGGTCCCCATCTGTTGATCACTTGTTGATTGTTGTATTGAGGGTTAGATTGAGGGTGAGAGGCCCCACCCTCAATTGAGGGTTAGCGGGTTAGGGTGACTGAGGGTGAGAGTCCCCACCCTCAATTGAGGGTTAGGGTCCCCATCTGTTGATCACTTGTTGATTGTTTTTATTGAGGGTTAGGTGAGGGTGATTGAGGGTTAGAGTCCCCACCCTCAATTGTTGTATTGAGGGTTAGGGTCCTAGTTTTGGGTGAGGGTGATTGAGGGTGTGTGTCTTGACCACGTCCAGTTGGTCAATTGACCAACTGTCCACTTGTTGACCACTTGACCAGTTATTGATTGTTTTTATTGACCTGGACGACAGTCCGGCTTTAACAGTATATAGTAAAATAGTATTTCACCACCCTCCAGTGAGGGTGTGGTTGGGGGTTGACGCGAGTGAAACCCGGGGGCGGGTGGGGGAGGTGGTAGCAGGTGGTACCCCTTCCCTTTGTGTGTTGCAATCTCATTCCCCCTTTGTCTGACGTCTGTGTGAGGATGTCCTTTTGTGTGCCGCTACTCGCGCACGCGCGGTTTGTCTACCCCCGACCCACTCGTTATGGTCTATTGTAAGGCTAGCTTTATTGAATAGGGTTGGTCTAGTCTTACCCCAGTTGTTAGTGTCTTTAAAAACATTGATAGTTTTTTCTAAAATAGTGACCAGGGTCAGACATCAAAGAGTATATTAATCAATTATTTTTAACAATTTAAAACGTAATTTAGGATACCAATGGTTTAACAGAAATTACACTAAATACCCTTGATTATGTTTTTTTGCTTTAGTTTCAAAGTCGATTATGTTTCAAAGCTCAAGTTTTGTAAATTTCTTTTGAGACTATGTAGGTAATCACTTCGTTTTCATTGTTTTATTTATTTATTTATTATTATTTTTTTTTTCACCACCTTTTAATTTTAAGGTTCTATAATTCTACCATATTGACTTCCACTTAAAATATATGTTTAAATACATTTTGTTTATATTTTTATAATTTTCTAAAAAATATTAATGTAGAAGCTAAACAAATAAAATTTTGTTTCTGTGACCTCGGCATATGAAGAGATAGTGTGTTCATCACTATACCCACACGAGTTTACTTTCCCTAACGTGAGTTAGGAACCCATCAGTACTCAGAGAACTTCTATTGATTTGGACCCGAATTCGACTCTTCATTGTCTATAGAATGGGACTTCTGTAAGAGTGGGGAGGGAGTAGGGTGGTTCACCCCTAAACTAATCCACGACCACAACGATGCATCTTTCATCTTTTTATAGTTTTTTAAATTGTCCCCCCTCTAAGCATTCTCAAGTACGAGAACTCAGCGACATACATTATCATAGCAACAATGAAATGGTGTAGCCCCGCGCGTTTATTGTGTATATTTAAAAATACGTGACGCGCGCCCTGCTCGCGTCTTCCCTAATAGAGCAACGAAGGTAGAATCCGATGTTCTATAATTAGAACAGTCTTGTCTACAGTCACAAATAGCGTCCCATAAATTTAGGATCCCGATGGTTTAACTGAGAACTGATACGGATTTACAATGGTGATACTTCTTTTTGACTTGAACTTTTTTAATTTAAGAAGGTTTACTTATACATAATACAATACGTCTAATTACAATTTTATTTTTGCAACTTATTTTATTTTGTTTTTTCTATATCTTGCATTATCATCTCAATTTTTGACCAGCTTAGTAAAATTTGCTTTAGATTATAAATTAAAAGTTTAAAATGCGTAGCCTACATTTAAATTTTCACCAAAATAACGACGTAAAAACTAAATACGATATGCCATTAGCATACATATCCTTCAATCAAATTACTCTAAAGTACAAATCAATAATTTTGATTGCTTAAGGGTCTTGACAAGTTATTTTTATCCGTCATTTACAGACATCAAATAGGCTAATTTACACACAAGACGAGTTTTTAGTAGGCCTACTTTGTTGAAATTAATTCAAGGGAGAAAACCCTAAAAATATTTACTTATGTACCGCTGGCGTAATCTTTACAAGCTCGCAAAACATACCCGCGTGATTCACTCTAGCATTTTTAAGTGTCAAAATGGAGCGCGCCCAAATTCCATTGTATGGGTAGCTGAGCATAGGACAATGAACCGAACAGACTGTGTCGGAAAAAGACTTCCACACAACCCTTTTCTCGCTCGAAGAAAATTTATTTTTAACTCCACGTTGAGTAATATTTTTTTTTAAATTTTAAATGTGTATTTGGTACGTATTAGTAGCGAGGTATCGTCTACTCGTTTCTACCTTGTGACGTCATTAGAAAGGGAGACGATCCGTCTTTTGATGTGAGCTACCCTTCAACCATTTACTAAAGCGCCGCTCAAAGCACGCGCCCAAATTCCATTGTATGTCGTGAGTACAATACCCATTGTATGGCTAGCTGAGCCTAGGACAATAGCTATACCCCAACGCGCATGGGTGGTTAGATAATAAGCGATGTATCTTTTCCGCGGAGCGAGCCGTGAAACAGGCGAAATAAAGAAAGTCGCTTTTGTATTTTATGTCTCAATCAGGGTGGCGCGATATTTTTTCTTTGTATCCGTGTTGTAAACAAAAGGAGGAGGAGAAAGGGCAATGATCTACCCTCCCACCATTGTGTTCCGTGAAGACAAACAGAATTTTAAACGCTTATTTGTTACGTTTTAGTAGCGAGATATCGTCTACTCGTTTCTTCCTTGTGACGTCATTAGCAGGGGAGACGATTCGCTGTGAGCTACTCTTCAACCATTTACTAAATCACCGCTCACAACGTTAGCGACGCGTACATGTAAAGGGTATTACTTAGTTTACACAGCGAGTTATCCAACTTTCTTTCACCAACACAAAAAAATAACCATTTGAAATATTTTGATCATACTTGTTCGGTAAAGGGAGAGAAGGCAAGGCATACATTAGCATGCCGCCTACAAAGGCGTCTTCCGTTTTCTTTCCGTGAAAGAGTTTTTTCAAACAGTGTCACCATTCCACTGTCACTTTCGCGGCTGGATTTATTTTAGCTCGAAGAAATTTATTTTTAACTTCACGTTGAGACATTTTTTATTTATTTTTTTATTTTTTTTTTATTTTTTTTTATTTTTTTTTTAAACGCGTATTTGGTACGGTGCTTTTGACGCCGTTAGCAGGGGAGACGATTCGTTTCCGCAGAGCGAGTCGTGTTGTAAACAAAAGGGTAGAGGAGGAGATTACTAAGTTAGAGAGACAAGACGATTCGTTTCCGCAGAGCGAGTCGTTCGTCATTTAAAGACATATCAAATAGGGTAATGTTACACAGGTTTTGCATGAAGTATAACTTGTATTGAGTATAGATGTGTACGTGTTTAATATTTAATGCCTGGAACACAGGACAAAAAAACAGATTTACATACCCGCAACATCCGAAACAAGGGTGGTGATGGGTACGGGGAGGGCGGAAGAGAAGAAAAAAAAACACAATAAAATGTTTAATGCTACAAATGTTTGGCTTTATTCAACGGTTTAAGAGTAAAAATGTTATATAATTTTATGCATGTCCTTATTGTAACAGTCACCATGACAAATGATTACAATTTTATATTTTTTGTGCAAGAAAGGCTCCCAGTGTGATTGCACCAAGTCCTGCCACAGACCATTTAAGTAATGTTTTAAAAGATGGCCAATCTCTCTGACTTTCAGTGCGTGAATAAAACTCAACCAGACCTTGCTGTAGAAGATAAAAAAGAGACTCAATGTCTTAATTTCCCTATCTTGAAGATGGGTAATCAGTATACTTTAAAGTCATGGGGAGAGGGGTGATAAAAGATGATAGAGATAAAATATAGCTGTAGCATACATAACAATTATCCTAAACGCAATATGTATTCAAATGAAAACACATCTCATGATTTTGAATTAAACAATATTCGGTTGTTCAAATGTATCACTTAAAACAAGTCAATATATACTGGTTTAGATTCTTCTTATCATGGATTTTAAATTTAATATTATGATGTAGGTATATGGAAACTATTCTTACCCATTTATTATTAGACGTCAGCCATTCTTGTAAGTTAGTGTCGATATATGAAGTAACCCATTCAACAACAATACCCACTAAATGGCTTTTATTATGTACGAAACAATATACAACAAAGCACCCAGCGAAGCCTAAAAGCGCTACAATCCTGCCCCAGTTAACACCATCCGAGAAGGTTTCATCAACTATTCTTTTAAAAGTATCATAAGCGTTGTTATCAGTAATATTAAGCTGTTCAATCAAATCATTGAATCTATTTCTAAATCGTTTCTCAAATTCATCACCAAGACTACGCATTGCCGCTTGGACAGCATTGGGAGTAACACTACTTTGTCGGCCATCATTCTCCCACTGAAAGCCTTCCTTCGCTACTCGGTGTTTGATATAATCCACTACTATTAAACGAGTATTATAAGATTCCGTGTTTTCACACAATTCACTTGAACTTAACACATCTTTTTTAAAAAACATCTCAAACTTTTAAATGAGATTCATTTATATTACACAAAAAAAACTCCCTAATTCAGCAAACGAAAAAGTGAAGACATTTTGTCATTCGTTTCAACTAAACTGCCAACCAATCTTATGGCCACTTGCATAGTCGATCTAATTATATAGTGTTAGTCAGGAAGAAAATAGGTGGAGGAGGAGGTCACTAGGTCACACACACACACACACAAAACACACATTCACACACATACACTCACACACTTATTCTACTTCGAAATCTTTTCCTGGTCAAATCATCGGATTCTCTTCCACATCCAACTCAAAGCTGTTACACACTCAAATCAAAACACGTCCCACTCTAGTGTAACTTCTGCACCAAACAACTTAAGAATCTTCCCTGCCCCAAGTTTGAAACCTGCCCTGGACAACACGAAAGACGTCCACACTCGAATCGAAAATCGCACTCTCTCAACTCAAAAACCTGCCCTGGACAACACAAAAAACATCCACATTCTCATCGAAAATCGCACTCACTCAACTCAAAAACCTGCCCTGGACAACACGAAAAACATCCACACTCACATCGAAAAATGCACACACTCAAATCAGAACTATCTGACATTAAGTCTGGTTGTTGCTGAAGTGTGACATTAATTATGTATGTTGGTGATGATTAGAACTTATGGCAAGCAGTATTCACGGACCAGCCGCTCACCTCGGGTGGTTGCACGGAGCAGGGTCGGTGGTAGTAAGGGTATCACCAGACCGTCCCTACATAAAATGGTTGGTAACGATGGTATTCATGGAGTAAACAGATGAAAGCGACTTTCTTTATTTCGCCTGTTTCACGGCTCGCTCCGCGGAAAAGATACATCGCTTATTATCTAACCACCCATGCGCGTTGGGGTATAGCTATTGTCCTAGGCTCAGCTAGCCATACAATGGGTATTGTACTCACGACATACAATGGAATTTGGGCGCGTGCTTTGAGCGGCGCTTTAGTAAATAGTTGAAGGGTAGCTCACATCAAAAGACGGATCGTCTCCCTTTCTAATGACGTCACAAGGTAGAAACGAGTAGACGATACCTCGCTACTAAAACGTACCAAATACACATTTAAAATTTAAAAAAAAAAATTACTCAACGTGGAGTTAAAAATAAATTTTCTTCGAGCGAGAAAAGGGTTGTGTGGAAGTCTTTTTCCGACACAGTCTGTTCGGTTCATTGTCCTATGCTCAGCTACCCATACAATGGAATTTGGGCGCGCTCCATTTTGACACTTAAAAATGCTAGAGTGAATCACGCGGGTATGTTTTGCGAGCTTGTAAAGATTACGCCAGCGGTACATAAGTAAATATTTTTAGGGTTTTCTCCCTTGAATTAATTTCAACAAAGTAGGCCTAGTAAAAACTCGTCTTGTGTGTAAATTAGCCTATTTGATGTCTGTAAATGACGGATAAAAATAACTTGTCAAGACCCTTAAGCAATCAAAATTATTGATTTGTACTTTAGAGTAATTTGAATGAAGGATATGTATGCTAATGGCATATCGTATTTAGTTTTTACGTCGTTATTTTGGTGAAAATTTAAATGTAGGCTACGCATTTTAAACTTTTAATTTATAATCTAAAGCAAATTTTACTAAGCTGGTCAAAAATTGAGATGATAATGCAAGATATAGAAAAAACAAAATAAAATAAGTTGCAAAAATAAAATTGTAATTAGACGTATTGTATTATGTATAAGTAAACCTTCTTAAATTAAAAAAGTTCAAGTCAAAAAGAAGTATCACCATTGTAAATCCGTATCAGTTCTCAGTTAAACCATCGGGATCCTAAATTTATGGGACGCTATTTGTGACTGTAGACAAGACTGTTCTAATTATAGAACATCGGATTCTACCTTCGTTGCTCTATTAGGGAAGACGCGAGCAGGGCGCGCGTCACGTATTTTTAAATATACACAATAAACGCGCGGGGCTACACCATTTCATTGTTGCTATGATAATGTATGTCGCTGAGTTCTCGTACTTGAGAATGCTTAGAGGGGGGACAATTTAAAAAACTATAAAAAGATGAAAGATGCATCGTTGTGGTCGTGGATTAGTTTAGGGGTGAACCACCCTACTCCCTCCCCACTCTTACAGAAGTCCCATTCTATAGACAATGAAGAGTCGAATTCGGGTCCAAATCAATAGAAGTTCTCTGAGTACTGATGGGTTCCTAACTCACGTTAGGGAAAGTAAACTCGTGTGGGTATAGTGATGAACACACTATCTCTTCATATGCCGAGGTCACAGAAACAAAATTTTATTTGTTTAGCTTCTACATTAATATTTTTTAGAAAATTATAAAAATATAAACAAAATGTATTTAAACATATATTTTAAGTGGAAGTCAATATGGTAGAATTATAGAACCTTAAAATTAAAAGGTGGTGAAAAAAAAAAAAATAATAATAAATAAATAAATAAAACAATGAAAACGAAGTGATTACCTACATAGTCTCAAAAGAAATTTACAAAACTTGAGCTTTGAAACATAATCGACTTTGAAACTAAAGCAAAAAAACATAATCAAGGGTATTTAGTGTAATTTCTGTTAAACCATTGGTATCCTAAATTACGTTTTAAATTGTTAAAAATAATTGATTAATATACTCTTTGATGTCTGACCCTGGTCACTATTTTAGAAAAAACTATCAATGTTTTTAAAGACACTAACAACTGGGGTAAGACTAGACCAACCCTATTCAATAAAGCTAGCCTTACAATAGACCATAACGAGTGGGTCGGGGGTAGACAAACCGCGCGTGCGCGAGTAGCGGCACACAAAAGGACATCCTCACACAGACGTCAGACAAAGGGGGAATGAGATTGCAACACACAAAGGGAAGGGGTACCACCTGCTACCACCTCCCCCACCCGCCCCCGGGTTTCACCCGCGTCAACCCCCAACCACACCCTCACTGGAGGGTGGTGAAATACTATTTTACTATATACTGTTAAAGCCGGACTGTCGTCCAGGTCAATAAAAACAATCAATAACTGGTCAAGTGGTCAACAAGTGGACAGTTGGTCAATTGACCAACTGGACGTGGTCAAGACACACACCCTCAATCACCCTCACCCAAAACTAGGACCCTAACCCTCAATACAACAATTGAGGGTGGGGACTCTAACCCTCAATCACCCTCACCTAACCCTCAATAAAAACAATCAACAAGTGATCAACAGATGGGGACCCTAACCCTCAATTGAGGGTGGGGCCTCTCACCCTCAAGCACCCTAACCCTCTAACCCTCAATTGAGGGTGGGGACTCTCACCCTCAGTCACCCTAACCCGCTAACCCTCAATTGAGGGTGGGGCCTCTCACCCTCAATCTAACCCTCAATACAACAATCAACAAGTGATCAACAGATGGGGACCCTAACCCTCAATTGAGGGTGGGGCCTCTCACCCTCAAGCACCCTCACCCTAACCCTCTAACCCTCAATTGAGGGTGGGGACTCTCACCCTCATTCACCCTAACCCTCAATACAACAATCAACAAGTGATTAATGTATGGTCAAGTGGTCAAAAAACAGTCAAAAATAATCAACAGGTGGTCAAGAATCAATCAATAACGGTCAAAATATGCAACAGGTGCGCAAAAATCAATCAATAACGGTCAAAATATGCAACAGGTGGGCACCCTCTGATCAACAGGTGCACCCTCACCCTTCACCCTCAAATATACCACTTGGGGGACCTACTATACTACTGCGGCTGTCCTGAGCCTGCGCGTTCAGGGTTTTTAAATCACATCAGAACCAGGGGAGGTCACTCCAAAGTCATAAGACTATACGTTGGGAAATCGCCAAAGTTCGAAATAACCAATTAAACTTTATTTGAAAATTTCATCACATAACGTGACCGAAAAAAATACTGGCGATTGCACCACAGCTTTCCCAAGGTCGATTACATAAATGAAAAACTAAACTATATAAAAAAACTAAGACCTAAGTAGGTCACAGGCAACATGATCTTTTATGGAAGTCGACATGTTTGATATGAATTTTATATATATATAGGGGTGTTTCTACAAATGAAATTATCAAAATTATAGTTTTAAAATACATTTCTGAAAAGCATTTAGGGAAAATAAAACATTATATAAATACTGAGTTTACTGTTCTACACTTATTGCTGATGTCCTCATCTAACGGAATAGACGAAATAAAATATATAAATATTACATAAACGTGTAAACAAACTCGAGTTTATTATTACCGTAACAGTATTAGCGAAATATGCGTAACCATGTACATTTTCTGAATTCCAACAGCATGCTCTTTTCGATATAGACTTCGTATTATATTAATCTCACAAAAAATAATTTACAAAATTAAAGAATAAAGGTTTTATTATATATACAATTGAAAAATGCACTAAAAAGTAAAAAAAATCAGTTTGGTGTAACCTTACAAAACTTGACGGTTAATGAAGGAAATTGAACCTAAGTCTTTTTCTATGTTATAGAACGTAAACCTATCTTAGAGTGTTAAGATTCCGATGTTAATGCACTGGAATCCAAGATCTAATGCTGTGCTGAAGTTCAGCTATTAACGTTTTTTAACGTACCGAACCCAACCAGTTTCATAAGCGCATGAAGTGAACCTTTCTTAATGGTTGTACTGTCCGTAATGACAAAATCCATCTTGAATCAAATTTGTCATGTGTCTTACCGTCGAACCCCCGAGATTGACTCTCCGAACCGCAGGATGTGCATACCTCAATAATATTTTGAAACATCACGAATGAAACAAGCTGGGCGACCGGTATTAGTGGTTTAAAATTAATAACAAAAAATTATAATATAGACTTCTGTAGTATTGTTTTGAAGAAAACATGATCAGTGCATAAAATATGTATTATAATAATCCTTTAAAAGTGTTTAATTGCATTAGCAAATGTACTTAAAATGAGACACAAAAAACCCATTAAGAAACGGTAATTTAACTGTATGATTTTTTAATATTAATATTGCTTTAATATAATGAATAACGCGTATATCTACTTTGCTAAATTCTCTAGCATTACTACATTACTACTAAGCAGCCCTATATCTTCCTGTTCCAACCACCACATCCAAATCTACGACGGACAGAGCACCAGTGGTGTATCATTAGGACGGTACTGCTATAGCAGTTCACCAGTGTATGTTGTATCTTCATCCAACTACATGCACGTCGTGTTTAGAACTGATAGTTCAACAACTTACCAAGGGTTTTACAGTAACTACTATACACAAGGTACCACTCATAGCCAAAATGACAGTACAGTTTATTTTACTTTTGTAGTCATTAATAGGTTGTTTATAGGACACACTATTTTCGAATATAACTGATTAAAAACTATCGCGGTTTTAAGAAAATTTAATGAAACGTAACTCGTAATACTAAAAAAATAAACCGGGAGTGATCTCACCTAAACTTTCTTGAATATTCTTATATAACACTAGCGGGGATGGCAACTCGGGATATAGACATGATTTTCAATCCATTTTTAATTACCTGAACTTTAAAAAAAAATAGAATAGAATCTCTTAGAATAAAAGAATTGCGCACCCAATAATATACAATATGTGTATAATAGTGCAGAATATTACTAGTACTTGATTAATTCTTATTTATTTTTTTGAGAAATAGGAAAGAGAATAAATTACTACTTGTGTGTCGGATTTTTAACTGTTTAGTTATTTCTTTCCTTAGTCACTAATATAGATCAACGTGTAGTAAAGAACATTCCAATTTGAAAAATAACTATTTTATAAAACACATTCTAACGCAAGTATAACGTTAAATTTATATGGACTTATAATTCACTTGGAACGGGTACTCATGGTTAGTACTTCGTATACGAGAAAGTAAAAATTACAGTATAATTGAATTGTTTTTGGTATTTTGGTGTTAAAGTAATTTTGTTTCAAATTAACTATATCTTTATTTGATCATTTTAAACGCTGTTTATTACAAGCTAGTTAACTTTTTTTTCCCCAAGATTGTTGATAGTAGTTCATGATGGTATATTGTTATTGTCAGCTTGCCTCAACAATTTAAAAGGGTTATCTGGAGTAATCACTAGCTCTGGATATCCCTATGGCTACAACAAAAGCTCAACTTGTTCGTGGAGAATCGTAGGGGATCCTGGAACTAGGATATTTTTAAAGTAAGAAACTTCTCAATAAATTCATATTTTAAATAAAAACAGAAATAATAGTATGCCGTTTTCTCAAAGCACACAATGACAACATTTTGTATGGTCTATTCACACTACGATATAATATATTTAAAAAATATCGTTAAATCAAAATTTGTCATTATACATATACATATATATATATATATATATATATATATATATATATATATATATATATATATATATATATATATATATATATATATATATATATATATATATATATATATATATATATATATATATATATTTATATATATATATATGTATATATATATATATATATATATATATATATATGTATATATATATATATATATATATATATATGCATTTATTAGCGTGATGGACTTTGATGTTTTGCCATGCGAGTCTGCCTTTGTTGTTGCATATGATGGTCAGACTACACGAGATAATCTAAACATCACACGATGTGGACAAGTGTCATTTAATTCAACCGTTTCTTCTAGCAACGGTATTTTCATTGCTTTTATAACATCCGGCCTAAGAAATCCTGTTTCATATAGAGGATTTAGTATTTTCTATACCATAAGAGGTAAGGGATTTAAAGGAACTTAGAGGTAGTTACTTTATATTGAAATGTGTTTGTAATTCGGTATCTCCGAATTTTGCCAAAAACATAACTTAAACACGATTAGACTAATACATAAGCTGGTCGAAATTCATTATTATAAATTCTAATTCTCTTATAAATTGTAGATTGATATAAATAAGGGCAATTTATTTAGACTGATAACACAGTCCTAAGCGAGCTCATTTGAGAACAATTTTTTTTGTTAATTTCAAATATTATTAATTTATCAACTTCAGATATATCGTATGGCAGATCATGCTCTCTACCAGGCACGTGCCGATATAACTTGGCTTGTAATGGTTTCTACTGTGCTTGTGCATATGACAAATATTACAACAGTTCGACACTTACCTGTCACAATAGTAAGTCATTAAAAAAATTTTGCACTGTCAAATCACATTATCTCATCAACTGCCGTTTAAATCAGTGGTTCTTAACCTGGGTTCGATCGAACCCCAGGGGTTCGGTGAGTTGGCCTCGGGGTTTCTGCGGAGATCAAGACACATACCTGACTCATAATAATTCACGATCGGATTTTGTTAGTTCAGGCGATAGAACTATTAAGAATGGTTAATTAATGTGCATACGAAACTGGTGGGGTTCGCTACCTCCAAAAAGTTTAAGAATCATTGGTTTAAATTCTCTGCTGAAAATGTGTTGTTAGTAGCGTTGTTTTGTATTCACAGAGCTGTTCGGTACCTCCAAAACGTTTAAGAATCATTGGTTTAAATTCTCTGCTGAAAATGTGTTGTTAGTAGCGTTGTTTTGTATTCACAGAGCTGTTCGGTACCTCCAAAAAGTTTAAGAATCATTGGTTTAAATTCTCTGCTGAAAATGTGTTGTTAGTAGCATTGTTTTGTATTCAAGTTCGTGCCGCAGAGCTCACAGAGCTGTTACGCAGAGGCGTCAAGAGGCGGGTATGAAGAGGGTGGGGGTGCAGATTGCACCGGGTGACATCATTTAGGGGGTGAAACCAAGACAAAAAAAACTGCAACATTTATACAAATAAATATGCTTTTTGCCAGTTCAATGAATGGGTAATGAGAGTTAAAATTTAAAAGTATCCACCCCCCCACCCAACCACAAACAGATACCATTCAAGAAGATGAACGTTTTAACCTTTGCCCCATCTGCCTTATGCACGAAATGAAAAATAAAATGACTATATTTTTTTCTGGAAATGTTTTCAGTATGAATGAAATTATGGACCACTTTCAAAACCTGCTAACTCATTTCTGAGTTTTATATATATATATATATATATATATATATATATATATATATATATATATATATATATATATATATATATATATATATATATATATATATATATATACAATCCAAATAATATTTAACCACAGTTAAATGCAAAATCAATCAGAAGTGAGTTAGCAGGTAACTAATAAAATACAATGAAGAAAATATATAATAATATTGAAAACCCAACTAACTATTTCATGAATTAATCATACATCTCTTAAAATAACAATTAATAAAATAACTAATTAACTAACACAACCTATACTAGGAACTTTTAGGTAATTACTGCCTAGTCTAAATATCACAACATGGATGCCTCTGTGAGTGTCTCGTGAAAAACACATCTGTAAAGGACCATGACTTGTGTTTTTATTAAAGCAGCACATAACAATATAACCGGCAGTGCCCGGGTTAACTCATTCTATAGCAGTGGTTCCCAACCTTTTTCGAGTGGCGACCCCCTTTTATAAAAAGTAAGTGTCCCGCGACCCCCATAGAATTAAAAAGCCGAAATTAGTATGGAAATTAATAAGCACTAAAATAAGATTTTCTAGTAGACTTTCAATATGAACTACTCTTGATAACTGTTTTAATAGCATGAGTAAAATTGCATACTATTCACTAAACCTTCATATTTAAGTTTTAATTTAAAAAAAAAAATTGTTAACGCCAACCTATGTCATTATAATTATCTTAATTTTGTTTTTAATCGAAGAATAGTGTTGAAAATATATTCTCGAAAAGTCAATCAATTTTACGTTTGGGTATGAATGGTTAATACTACACCAAAATTGTGCCTGCAGTTTTTCATCTTGCTCGAAATCATTCTGCAAATCAAAGAATTCATCTTGTAATTCATCGGGAATGCTGGCAACATCAAGGGAAGAAGAGAATGGGTAATGCGTAAATGCAGATTCTTCTTTTTTTCAGCTCAGAGAAATAGCCATGCAGTTCGTTTTCAAGAGATTCAAGATGCCCAGAAATCGCTTCTTTCAAAATTTTAATTATCTCACAATCAGATTCATCTACCATACAGCAGAGTTTCTCAAATTTACAATATTTCCACGATTTGGTTTCTTTACTGATTTTGCAGTTTTGATAAACATGCCCCGAGATTATCATGGAAAGTTATAATATTCGTTCATTTTCCCCGAAGCTTAAGGTTAAGCTTATCTTGATGTTCGAACACATCTGCTAGGTATGATACTCTCTCCAACCACTCTATGTCGTTTTAAGTATACCAAAAAGTCTTCTTTCCTTTGCACTCCCAAGAACAATTTGATTTCAGATTTCAATTCAAAAACACAATTTACATTTCGTTTGACAGCCAGCGTACTGTAGTGTAGAAGAGCAGAACCTCGTGATCTATATTAACGTTTTTGCTCAGATCTTTGAAGGCTCCAGATTTTATATAATTTACGACTTATACTAGCAATGGACTCTTGATGTCGATTGGATAGGGCAGTGGTTAGGGAGCTAAATCTTTTCTGTTTCTGAAAGCCCGATTTTGAGCTAAACATAGATGGCGCACCATCTGTACAAACCCCCACAGCCGTTCTAACCCATTTTAATCATCCAGTTTCTAAAAAAGGTATTTATTTTCTCCATGCTATCTTCACAAAATAGCAACACTTCTTTGCTATCATCCGTATGAATATAGACACAGACCAGCAACTGCAACACGAACTCACGTCTAATGATTTATCAACTTGAAAAGCAAACAATGGTGAACGCTTAATTTCAATAAAAATGTGTTATTTAACATTTACGTACATGCAGCGTTTGATGAGATTTTCTCCTATTTTTTTTTTTGCTTGGCATTTTCTATCGCGACTTTATTTGATGCTTGCACTAATGCTGGTGAAAACTTCCTGTTCGATCAAGTTTCTGGCGTTTGCAACTAGCTTCTTATCAACGAAAGAACTCCATATCTTTTTGGTGTGTTCCGGTGAAGATTTCATAGATTTGTGACTGAGAACAACTTTGTACAGTGCGATTTGTTTCTTCTCTATTACATTTCCAGTGATGTTAATGAAGCCGAATTTCAAAAATTCTTCTAAATATTTATGTTTTATTTCAAATTACTAAAGTTTAGTATACCAGTTGGCGACCCCCCAGAAAGACCTTCGCGACCCCCAGGGGGGTCGCGACCCCCAGGTTGGGAACCCGTGTTCTATAGAGTCCTTTCATATGACGTCACGTCCGTTCGTGATACCTACGTCCGCCGCCACGATGGTGTACACCAGACGTAAACACAATCAGCTGTTCACCAGCGCTGGCGCGTTCACTGTATGTAAAGAACCGCACCCGCGGAAAAGGAAAAATACGTTAAAAAACGTGAACTCTTAGAAATTGAAGATGCTTATACTGTTATTGACAGGTTCGTAGATAATATAAATATGTGGCCACAATTTCTAAATAAAAATACTGTTAGTAATACTGTTTGCGTTTAGAGTTTAAGTAGACGAATCTGATCAAATGCAGTTCTCGATACTTTGTTTCAGGTAAGGACAGTAAAATAATAAACTTCATTTTAATTATAAAAGATAACTATTAATAAAACAACCAATGCCTCTTATTTTATATCAATCCACAAATTATGAGATATTTTTCTTTGTACAACACGTTTACGAATTATAATAATTTGTTTTTGTTTATACAATCATATTGGTATGTAAAAGTGAATTAATTGTGTTTTTGCTACACTTCAAAAAAACTGAATTTACATTACAATAATATAATAATATTAAGATGGCTCAGTAGTCTACTTAGACTATTGGGTGATAGGATAATTTAAGGACAAAGCCTGGGCCCTAGCTTAAGAAAGACAGATGTTGCACGTGTATCAGGCCCCGTCAGCTGATTGACCCAAGGGACGGGGACTAAATTTACAAATGCATGTTAAATATAAAGTAATTAAATACGTACATTAAGTTACGTTAAACCCCTAACCTTTTATGATATAGTCAATACTAAATCCTCTATATGGATAGTTGTAATGTAGTAATGCTATAAAATATACCAAAGTAGATATACACGTTAATCATTCTAGGGATATGTGAAAAACATTAACATTTGAATCGTTGCAGAAACATTTTCTATTCTTTCTACACAAGCCATTCATATTCAAGCGTCATACTCTTAAACTACCGTTTTAATGGGATTTTTTTTTTCTTTTTTTAACATGTGGTACTGTAATTAAACACTTCTGAAGGATTATTATTACACATAGTTCATGTACTTATCATGTTTACTTGGAAACAATACGGCAGAAGCTTATATTATAATATTTTGTTATTAATTTTAAACCACTAATACCCGTCGCCCAGCCTGTTTTAGCCGTGATGTTTCAGAATATTATTGAGGTATGCACATCCTAGCAAAGTGATTCATAACCTGCGGTTCGGAGAGTCAGTCTCGGGGGTTCGACGGTAAGACACATGACAAATATGATTCAAGATTGATTTTGTCATTACAGACAGTACAACCATTAAGAAAGGTTCAATTAATGCGCTTATGAAACTGGTTGGGTTCGGTACGTTAAAAAATGTTAAGAGCTGAACTTCAGCACAGCGTTATATCTTGGATTCCAGTGCAAGAACATCGGAATCTTAACACTCTATGATTGGTGTACGTTTTAAAACATAATAAAAGACTTACGTTCGATTTCCTTCATTAAGCGTCAGGTTTTGTAAGGTTACAACAAACTGATTTTTTTATTTTACTTTTTAGTGCATTTTTCAATTGTAAATATAATAAACGCTTTATTCCTTATTTTTATAAATTATTTTGTGAGATGTATATACATATAATACGACGTCTATATCGAAAAGTACATGCTTTTGGAATTCAGAAAATTTACATGATTACGCATATTTTGCTAATACTGTTTATAATAATAAACTTGAGTTTGTTTACACGTTTATGTAATATTTATATACTAGCGTACCCGTCCCCGCGCGTTGCCGCGGGATCAGAAGATAGTCAGACGAAATATATAAGAAGGGATTCATCCGTGCGTTACCAACCCTATATTCCTAGACTCGTGACCTTGTTTTCTAAAAGTGAGCTATTTAAATGTAAACAATGCCTGCGCTTGGATCATAAATATCGGGACACAGGTTTACCTACACTACCGCGTGAAAACCATATGTGTACATTAATCACTCATCGAAATAATGAGGTAGAACACACTCCAGTGACCACCCATGTGTCAGGGACGTAGAGGGGCGCTCTCAGGGGCCCCCCTCCCGCTGATTACAGTATCGCATGGGCGCAGCGTACGGCCCCTGGCTCTTTAAAACTAACAGGCGCCATCGTGCTCATAGGATAACCCAGAGTACGAAATAGCATCCTGTAAACAATGATGTACATTTCGTCATTCGCTGAAGTGATACAAATGAACAGGATTTTTTTTCTTTAACACGTAAAAATTATTTGACGTGTTTTAAACATCAGTGTGACTGATGCAATATGGTAGCGTTACTAATGGTCTATTATTAGATGCTCGATCTCAATTTCTGACTGGATCGTCAAATAATAGATGCTTATTGCATCATTCGCAAAGTGACGAAACTCTACAGTAGACTCCTCATATTCAAAAAGTTATATTTTCATCTTTCGCAAGAAGACGAAACTGTACAGAAGAATTTCCTCGCGTTACAAAGTTATTTTTAGAAGCCTGTTGTAGCTGTACCGCTGAATATAGTAGTACCCCTTACTCGCTATGCAGGACGCTCGATTAACGGATGCCAAGTGCCAACATAGTCGCTCTAAAACTTTGGGCGCCAAGCCGTGTATTGACGAAAATTGTACCATACATGGCGCCGCCCATAAGAAACTTTACTTTTCTTTTTCGCAGAAATATTCTCAGGAGTATTCTCATCTACTCGCATCCGAGTTTTATTTTTTATATACCGTGTATACAGAAAAAAATCGCTCTCCCCTGGGGCGCCGCCCTTGCAATATTAAAAAATATGTTTTTTTGCAGAACCCTGCCATTGAGTGATCTAATCATCTCCCCAAAGTTTCATGGTACACGGATGAACGGTGTGAAACCGAAATAGACTTATATTTTTATAAACCGTATATAGAGAAAAATCGCACCCTCCCGTGGCCCCGCCCTTGCGAAATTAAAAAAGGATTTTTTTTACAGAAACCTTCCCTGGAGTGTTCTAATCAACTCCTCAAAGTTTGATGGCGATCGGATAAACGCCGTGAAACCGCAATCGACGTTTATTTTTATATACCATATATAGAGAAAATTGCACCTTCCCGTGGCGCCGCCTTTGCGAAATTAAAAATTATTTGTTTACAGAACCCTTCCCTATAGTGTTATAATTAACTCCTCAAAGTCTCATGGCTATCGGATTAAGGATGTCAAACCAAAATTGACTTTTATTTTTTATATACCGTATATAGAGAAATATCGCACCCTCCCGTGGCGCTGTTTACAGAACCCTTCCCTACAGTGTTATAATTAACTCCCAAACTTTCATGGCAATAGGATGAACGCCGTGAAATCGTAATTGACTTTTATTTTTATATACCATATTTAGAGAAAAATCGCACCCTCCCGTGGCGCCGCCCTTGCGTAATTAAAAATGATCTTTTATAGAACCCTTTCCTAGAGTTTCATAATGAACTCCCCAAAGTTTCATGCCTATCAGATGAACAGTGTCACTGCAATTCACTTTTATTATTTTTATATACCGTATATAGCGAAAAATCGCACCCTCCCGTGGCGCCGCCCTTGCGAAATAAAAAAAATATTTTTTTACAGAACCTTTCCTTAGAGTATTATTATGAACTCCCCAAAGTGTCATGACTATCGGATGAACGATGTCAAATCAAAATCGACTTTTATTTGTATATACCGTATATAGAGAAAAAACAAATTGCGCCCTGCCGGGGCGCCACCCCGGCGAATTTGATTTTTTGTTTTCGCAGAAACCTCCCCAGGGATATTCTCTACAACTTCCCAAAGTTCGACGCTGATGTGATAATATTTTTTTAAACTGCATTCAATTCTGAGAAGTTTATATAAAATGTATAATTATTTTGCTTTATTAAATGTTATTATTATTTTTTATAAATATTTTAATTAATTATAGTAGTGACTTAATTCACCTATATTTTGCATAGTTAAACATCCTTAAAATAAAACAAAACTGCCTAAAAAGCTGTTGTAGGCCTATATGTTAAGTAAAAGGTCCTAGACTGGCAGGTTAAAAATATTAATTTTATTTGTATAATTTTCACTATTTCTCATTTTTCTCAAAATGTCTTTTTTAAATCAACATAGTACCGCTTAGAAACTTATTTCTCAAAAACTACTTGAAATATTTCATTAAACGTTTGTACCCATGCTCACTAAAAGCTGTTGAAAAAACTAGAGTACAATCTATTCTATATCATTAAAACTTTTTATTCTACAAAATAAATTGCAATGTCCACTCCTGATTTTTAAGGCAGATTTTAAGTCTCAAGTTTAAAAATTAGTCAACAATTCTTTTTTTTAAAAAATGTTCCAATCATTATAGACTAAAATGTTTGTATTTTTGTATTGATGTATATTATATGTGTTTACAACTATATGACGTTTTTGTATAATACACTTTCTATCTGTTTATCTTACTGAACTCTGATTTTTAGATTTTTTACCCTAAAAGTTCAATTTCTTATTACAATTTTAGATATATTCATGAAATTCAAAGAGTTTTGAGGTTTTTCTTAATTGTGTATGATTTTTACAACTTCCTAAATACTTAAAATTGTCCTGACTTATTGATTTCAATATGGTGGTTTAACCTCCTATAAACCGTTTTATTAATACTTTATTCTTTAAAACTGGGCATTGGATAAATAAGGATATAATTTAATTAAACATAGCCTTCGCGTCATTTTCCTAAGTTGGCCAAAGTTAAAAGAGCCAGTATATTTTAATCCAACGGTGTGTGCCTTATCGGACGAGATGATAGTGTAATAGTTATCGTGCGGTAAGTAATGACACGAAAGACAGGTCTTCCACGTAGATAATTCCACGTAGATATTGTACAGTGGGAAATCACATTATTATTAGTGTGACGTTAACTTTAATAATTTATTTATTTATTCTTCATATGAGGTTCGGGCTAAAATATATTATAGAACGAATTTGTTTATGATTCAATTAAATATTTAAAATGCAGATTATGTAATGAGATGTTAGCTGATCAGGATGCATTAGTAAAATACATTGTGTATCCTTTAACAATAATTTAGGCAAAAATGATGAAGAAGTTTACAACACTATCGACGACAAGAAGAACAAGACGAATAATGATCCAGACGGAAGAACGTGGTGTAGTTTTGACGATGTAAGTTGGTTCGATCAAAACAAGGAGGCTATAGATGGTGATGTAAACGCCCCATGTCTACCACCGCGACCAACGGAAAAACAAAACATTGAACTAGCTCTTGTACCGATCAGAAACAATAAGAAAATTCAACATGGAGACGTTACATCAATTGCTTACAAAACAAATGAAAATAGTTTAGACACTATAACCGCGATAGTCATTACATCAGCTTCGATACAAACATCGTGTCTACATCGAGACAGACCTGTACTAACGAATCCTCATATTTCTGATGTTACTGAAATTTGCAGAAGTGCAGACAGATTTTCAGTTTTCATTGAAAGAAAACCAGCAGTTGGAACAAAAAAATCAAGCAATGCAACTAGAATGGAAAACAACAATAGAAATTGCCAACACATACTCCGTGCCCGAGGAGAACGTAGGAGCTAACGATGAGCACATGTATTTACCTTTTGTACAAGGTCAACAATCGGAATCAGACGCTGCGAAAATTGACTCGGGTGAGCTCAATCATGTAAATAATATGGCACAATTGAAGAATTTAATGGAAAAAATAACTTGGACTGATTCAGAGACCTGTGATACTACACTCACTTTGGATGGTCAAAAAAATGAGAAATCATTTCTATTAGCAGAAACGAATACTTATTTTTCGAGTGCATCACCACAACAACGTGACACTGGACAAGTGGTGAGGACAGAAGACAATGACTACATAACTTCGATACAACCAGAATATGTGGATGTTTCTTACCCAGCAAGCACAAGTGATAGCGATGAAAATCTTCCTAGCATACCGCTGTCTACAAACAATAGATATGATGATGGCAACGGCAATGTTGAAAACATCGCTATCCGTTCACCAATCCCCGTCTTATGTAATCTTTCATTAAGGTGTGCTTACATTGATTTTGACGGGTTCCAGGTTCACATTGACGACTTTAATGATCTTCGACGTTACAGCAATAGCGAAAAACTTCAACACACAGAACAGGACGATGAGTACATAACTCCTATAGACAATGACAATGAGTACATAACTCCTATAGACATCGATATGGATTGTCTGCCCTTGACGCAGGTATGCGATTAGTGGGACGGATTAAAAATAGAATCAGAAGAAGTTCAGAAAGGTCAAGTAGAGGAAAGTAGTTTTGTTGTAAATGATGGCGCTGCGCAGTAACCCGTCGTGTGTTCAGCGTTATATTTGTTCCACAATGCTTTTGTTTGAATTTAAATATTTAGTTTTGATAAATCCTTATTTTTTTGTTTTAAATTTATAAGCCAAGTTTATTGTAACAACTATTCTTTAAACACCATTTTTTTTTAAATTAAATTAATAAACACGGTTATAATAAACATTATTCTTTACACACTATTTTTTAAGTTGCCTATAAATTCTTTGGCAATGCTTATTTAACCTGAGTTGTTTTTTTTCGCCTTAAAAGCTATAAATGCTGAAAAACAGTTTTGACCCATGGCATTTTATGTAATTATAATTAGTTTATTTGGGAGTAAACATTTTATAATTTTAAATAATTAATTTTCATTTTAATAATAAAACATAATCTAAAATTAATTAATCGCAGAAATGTCATATTTTTTAAAAAGGGAACTAGTTTCGACATGTCTCTACTAAACGTGTGATTGATTACTTCCCCTAAGCAATCATTCTGTTACCTGTATTTGTGATGCTTTTTCAAAAACATGTTTATATTATTATGAACCAAATATATGTTTTTATCCCGTGATGGGCCGAATTAGTGCACACACGAATTATTTTTATACATTTAATTTCAAATGGCTTTGTTAGCACGTAAACAATTTTCTGCAAAAATCAAATACATTATTCATTTTATATCTTTACATTTTTGCCATTTTTAAAATTAATTTAACCGCTAAAATAATATCGAGAAATCATTTGCCTTGTGATTTAAATGTCAATATTTAAAAAAAAAAACAATTATTAAATCTTTTTAATTATTTGATTTAACTTTGGCCTTCGTTTTTTGTTTTATTTCATTCTATTGTCTGTCTGCCAATATTATAGATCAGCATATCATACACAATATGCAAATAAACAATGTTATATCATATTGCTTTTGGCACATTTAAAGCATATGTCGAAGGAAATTTCGTTCCATAAATTTTTTTTCGCACAAACAGATATTGGTACTTATAAGTACCGTCAGGAATGTAGGACATTTTTTCCGAATTTTTTTTTTACAAAACAGGAATAAACGATACAATTGATTAACTAATAACATGGCAATCATTATAACTGTCATTTTTTGTAATTTCACACATAAATACAGCACAAAAGTATATTTTGAGTACGATTTTTATTGGATTTTCAATCGGAACACATCTTAGACCTCAAACACAGCAAAAGTTGTCTACATGCCATGCTCCCTCATTCTTGTCTGTGGTCATTTTGGTGTAGCAACGGTTGCCGGACTGAACATCGTTTGCCGGAAGCTTCCAATCCAATAGCTATTATTTACAATGAGCCGCATAAACAAACAAAAGTCTAGTCATTCAGTATACAGCTACTAGTAATACTAGTATAATTGTAGCCTACTAGAATGTTATGACAAGTCTACACTACAGTGTAAAGTTCATAAATAGAAGTGAGCTCAATGTGTTTAGGATAGCCGAAGTGGCCAACTGTTTCCTGTTTACGGATTAAAATTTACAATATAGATCTATACTATATGCAGAAGTATCGACTATTACTAGTCTACAGATACATTACGTAAATGCTAGTTGTTGTATGCAAGACAGTTTATTGCAGTAAATATAACTAACAAATTAATCTTACTACTAGAACTTGGCTTTGGTATACAAATGAAGTGTACTAAACCTAGTAAACGAGCCTGCAACTGCTACCTTTATTCTTATTATTCTTTTACTACTAGAAATCAACATGTAATTACAATATTTCTTAGGTAAACCATATGCTAACCTTCTTATAAATGTGTAAATATCATTTTTTGAGTACATTTCGATAATTAATTATCAAAATAATATTTATGTCACTCCACACTAAAAAAAATGACCGTATGCCCTGACGGTACTTATAAGTCCACCGGTAAACATCGATCTAATTTAAAGACAATTTGATTAAAATTGTATAACCAGAAGTTAAACGCGTTTGCCTGACTATTGGAGATGTCAATAAAAAATATTTGGGGATGGAATCTTCAAGAATAAGGTAGAACAAAGGGAAATCAGGAAAGTGTGTGAGAACTTTACAGAACAAATGTAAACTACCGATACATCAAGGCACTGAAATTGGCGCCACACAAAAATTTTTCAAAATACATCGATCCCTCCAACTACCGGTGACTAATGGGAGATAATACTATTAATTACATCAATAATTTTTAAAATTCGTATTAAATTAAAAATAATACAGGCACTTAATTAAAGTGGTAATTATAAGTACCGTCAGTAGATAAAGGGTTAAAACATTAACAGCGTATAAACGGTAAAGACACAAAGAGAGAAATAGAGAGAGAGAGAGAAAGTGAGGGGGAAAATATATGTTTATATGAATATATATATATATATATATATATATATATATATATATATATATATATATATATATATATATACATATATATATATATATATATACATATATATATATATATATATATATATATATATATATACATATATATATATATATATATATATATATATATATATATATATATATATATATATATATATGTAAATTAAATACCAGATGACACAGATTCCTATCAAAAAGCGGTCTCTTATTCGCACTTAGAGCACAAACTAATCTCTTATAGAGCCTATCCCAACATTATTACACCCAGTCTTAACACACACGAATCGCCGACATTTGTAATAAAGTTAATTTGTTTATGACTTTCTTAATAATAATAATTGGTATTTTGACCCCTCCCCCAGCCCCTAATCTGTCCCGATTTGTAAAGAATTATTATTGCCTGCTCGTGAACATCCTAAATGATTAACTCCTAATGAATGTTGTATATTGTCAAAAATATTCATCTTTGATAGTCATTTTTTTCGATCAATAGACTGCAATCCCACGTTTAAAAATCGTTTGTCGGCTGTACTACTTTAAACAAAACACTTAGTCCCTCACTACCCTATCACCTGCTAACGATCTCCCTTTCTTCCCCTGCCACTTACACATTGTATCAAAACACGTACACGAAATTTTGACGCTATTTTACTACATTTTTAACAAAAAGAATGTAAACGTAATATTAATTAAACATGCTAGGTATGCATTGATTGACAAATTATTATATTAGGCCAAACAACCAAACAACACCCCAACACACCAACCATATGCCGCGCACTTACACCCTCACTCACCTTGCACTCATGTGCCAACTCTATGCGTGAGGGACGGGGGAGTTCAAGAAAAGTCGACTTTAATTTTTAACTTTCAGTTAATACCTCTAGCAGCACTCTAACATAGACATTTTTTTTCTAAATATATAAGATACTTATTAACCATACTCTATAAAAAATATATGTACATTATACGACGTAGAAACCCCCAAAACGTATTTAGTGCCTTTAAAACTCATTTAAAAAGAACATTTTTTTTACATTTAGTTATACATTTTTTGGCTACTAATAGAGAAAACATATAAACTGTTCCAAACTCGCAATACAAAATGCATGTTTATGATTTATCAAGTTTTTACGGGGTATTGTTTTCCTTATGCATTATTTCTGTTGAATATATTCAAGTTTGTCACAACGCTTATAATTAGTATGCATTGTGTTTGTGTGGTATTTTTAGAAACCGGACAGCAAACTTATTTTTTGAACGCATAATTTTATTATTCTACACACTAAGTACAGCTGAAGGTGAAAAAAAAATGAATGAACTGTCTACAGTTAGAATAGTACAGTATATAGAATTGCTTGAGTAATAAAATGCCAAAATACTATAAATAGTATAAGAACAATCCATTAACTGACGTAGTTACATCTCACTTTATTCTATAGTGGTCCTTATACTATCATACGCCCATCACAAACCGTTTAAGATTTCCATTCTCTCCCAATAAATGGTACTAACAAAAAGAATGTAAAAACAAAACATTGATCGCTCACAATGTATCCGTTCGCCAAGTTTTCTCCTTTCACATATAGTTCACTCCAAATGCAATACCTCTATAGTCAGATATTCTTCCAGGAATCTCTCCCCCCCCCCCCCCGTCTCCCCCATCGAACGAGATGGAATTTATATAGTAAACATAATTTTACTACTGTCTAGCCCCCTCCCTGAAAAAGTAGCCCCCCCCCCCAAAAAAAAATAAATGCACCCTCCCCTGGAGAAAAAAGTCTGGAATAAACACTGTATATAGTACACGCAAAGTACAGAATGTTAAAAAGTTTATTAACTTGCTTCATTTTATTTTAGTTCTTAAGATTCTAAAAGAATATATTTTTAACAATTCATTAGCAAATTTTAAAATGTATTGCTGCTATACCCTAACACAGCTAAATCTTTCAAATCAAACAGATGACTATAAAGGGCCGATAATCAAATGTTCTGACATAAAAAAATATTAATCAAGAAATGTATTAAGATTGAAATTGGGAGATTTATACAAATAATCTTTTTAAAAATGATAATAATGTAAAGTAAATTAAGTTGTCTGTCGCATTTGGTCTTTCCTCAGTCACTACAGGAAACTTTCGCATAAAATGTAGAACCAATCAATTCCAATGCTATATAATATGATCTAGTTATCACATGTTTAATAATGTATAGCTTAAAATTTAATTTAGCGTATACATACAAACCACTTTATTGAAAGCAAAAAGAAACAAAAGCATAGGTTGATTAAGACATGGTTGGAGTTTTCTGTTTTAAGTGTAAATGATAATTTAATCCGCTCTTTGCAATGTGCGAGGGCCGTTGTATTTATTAAAAATGCATATTTATATTATGTTACCTTAATATGTGATTATACTTTTGTATTTGCTGTATGCCTATTTGTATTTAGAGATGCACCTACGAATTTACTTTTTTTCTTTTTCAAAACACAATTTAGAAAAACATGCCATAACAAGGGAATTTTAAATAATTTTTAAAATATCATCCGGTGTTTGCAACTCAGCTTCTAAATTTTGACAACTTCATGTTTTAGACATCTATTATCTCCATACGCCTTTAACTAATGGATACTAATTAGATTATATACTGTCTTACTGAAGTAGGTCCGTGAAGTGTTGCTTGCCATTTTCTGGTAAACCCTCCCCAGCACCATGCACCTTCTTGTCGGGTAGTAGGGACTTTAAGCGTTCATCAATAAATTCCTTTTCCACACATATTATCTTCCCTCTAACTAAACATACTAACTGTATAAAACAAATTTTAATGTTTAATATATGTTGTTAGAATAAAATTCAAAAGCCTTTAACTGCCAGTACTATTTTAAATATTTTTATATGGTTTAGTGAAGTACGTTGTTTTAACCCTGAAGTTGTGTGTTGCGTACACAAACTTCTATGATTTGTGTTATCTAGAATTGATATAAGCGGCACATACGCGCTGTTATACGTTTCGCCTTTGCGTAACTTTCAGAGTATTTTTTTCTAGCTTGTTTTACATATAACATTAGAGTTACTCTCCCCAGTGTTGAGGTCCACATTACTTGGCAGAAAACATCCGAGGAGTTTAATGACGTCATCACATTCTGAGTACGCTGTACACCATGATGATAAAGGTCAACTTATATATGAAAATATTATCTCCACACTTGAAAAATCATGTTGAAAAATTTACATGGATTGAAATGTGGTTTAATTAAATTAAACGTTTATCTGCAATCGTGTTTAAATGTCAACTACCGGTTCTTTCTTCTCAAAATAAATTGTTTTAAAAAGCATGTAATTGTGTCATAATTTATTGAGTTATCTTCAATTAAGTTTCTGTTAGTTTTTGCAAAATGGTGCTTTATTAGAACAATAAAGATAACCTTGAAATTAGATATGTGTTAATGTACTTTGCTTCTCCGTTGATTACATCAACTTTAGTGAGGTGGGTTTTAGCTAAAATTGAACTGTAAATTTTCTGAATTACATCTGTTGTTAATACATTTAATACTTTTTTTGCAGTAAAGTTTGTGTACGACTCTTCAAATATTTTGCGAAATGTTTCTCAAAGACTGATGTATTTTCAGAAATATAAATTCGCATATTTCAAAGTAGCACTATTAATGTTTGCATGTATGCATTAATGACCTTCACCTTGTGGCTAACCCGAAAATCTCAAGTTCAGAGGTTACAGAAAAATGTGAATTCTACGTCACATGTCCAGGTACTATGAAGTTTGAAAAGGGAACTTAACTAGTAATTTTAGTCATAATTATGTGCTTTTCTTGATTTTGTCAATTGCTGTTCTTTCTTTCCATCTGTCTCAATAGCAATGTATAGTATCATTTCGACGTATAAGCGCTGGTTACAACATGTGAATTGACATATTTATGATTCAATTTTTTTATATTTTACAACAAAATATTATTTATTCTATGATAAAATGTTCAACCAGACATCTTCAAGTCATACTCCCATAATATTTATAATAAAATAAAATCAATTACATGAATGTATTGCAACTCTTTAATATGATATTTAAAAACTTAAGCTTATAAATTAACAATAGTATGTGTTATTTGTATTTATTACAATAATGAAATATTACTATGAAACTAGTTTTTTTGTGGTTATTCTAATCAATAATTTAAAACAATGTGATTTTTTAATATTATTTTTTTCTTGAACTTTTAAGATTCCAGGTTTTTGTTCAGCATATCTGTAGAAAAAAAGTCTCAGTTCATTATCGTGTAACTTTATTTTATTTATAAAACTGAATGTCAATAATTTATAATAAAAGCCACATCAATAGCAGTTAAAATACTGTTTATGTTCTCACTTTAAAATAATTCATTTTCCTCATTTAATCCTCCTCGTTAGCGTTATCCTAAAGTCAGCAACAAATTTCCGCCCTGCATCCAAGTCTTGTATTAAACGCTTTAGTTAAACTGTTTAATGTTAACATGTAATATTTATTCCATACATGTATTTAAAAATGTTATAGTAACTTTTATTTTAATCTTAATGTAATACATACTACATTGTCCTGTCTGCCTGAAATAAAATTTAAAAAAAGCAGGTTCATTCAAAGTATGGTGTTTTAATTCGATTCATTCTAAATACCTTCAAACAGTATTAGCTTACTTTCAATAGATTTATATATTTTAGTAATATATAATATACATTTTAATTTACAGCTTATCTTATTGGAAAATGTAATAATAAAACAAATATATTTTAGAAAGTAAAGCCACGATAGCAACTGTGTTATTATGTCGTTACGCTGTTCAAGTCTCTTTCTGGTTGTCATGAAATAGAGAATTAGCGCCATCTTAGCCATTTTTATAAAGAGACTGGTCACATAAACTTGTACATTAATAAACCATAATCAACGATCGATAAAAAAGAACGTAGTTTTTCATTTATAAATAACCTACACTTAGTCAAGCAACAAGATATTGAGGTTTTAAAACTACATAAGTTAATGATTTTCGGTTTCACCTTTATTGGTAAATATTAATTGAGTTAATGCTTTACTTTAAAGTTATTTAGCGCTTTGATTTTAAGATAATTTTCAATAGCCTGTAAATTACTAGTTATTTTTTGTTTAACTATTTCACACTTAATTTTATATTAAATAGTCTTCAATAATAAGACAGTACTATTCTTCAATGTGTTACAAACTAAACTAGGCCTATATCAAAAAAATTACTTACAAAAAGCATATCAAAACATTCCGAATATTTTGATATCCGTTTCTATCCATCATGTTGACCTGAATGATTACCTTCATTATATACAGATAGAAAAAATTGTTTAAGAAGACGAGAGGAATATAACCAGAACATAGGCTAAATACTCCTGCGTTATAGAGAACTTGTTTCACAATTTATCTTGTAAGAAAGTCTAAAACAATTGTTTCTAGTGTAAAAAAAAGTTATATTTCTCGTATGTTTGAAATATAATATATTTTTAAAACGATTCGTTACTAGCAGTCACGTAAATGTTTTGTTGAATCTCACTTATATATCTCCATTTAAGCTACTTTCTTATGTTATAAATTGACTTAATTTCTCGAAAACCAGATACTAACTTTACTAGTATGTCTCTTCTTATTCTTTCATAATTATTTTGTAGTGTTGTAATGATTTTTTTAACACAAATAAGTGATACTTGCAAACTTGTTAAGCGCCACATTGGCCGGTGACTCCGATTTCAGCCTGCTTTTCTTTTTGGATTTGCGTATAACCATTGAATGACAAACTACACGGCAGCAGTTGCGTGATTTTGAAGTTTTCTGTCCTATATAAGTGGCTGTCTCCAGATATTGAGCTTCAGTAACCTTGAGCTCCGAGTCTCTTATCATGTGTGGTATATATATATATATATATATATAAATATATATATATATATATATATATATATATATATATATATATATATATATATATATATATATATATATATATATATATATATAATTATTTATATATATATATATCTTGTACTTATGAAATTAGCAGATTATATATAATGTGTTTTTAAATATCATATACTTACACATTTTTTGTTGTTCGTCGCAATAATGCCCTGAGCTGGGAAATTTAAATCCAGCCTTTAAACGCTAAATGTCAAATTTCATGTTCATCTAAAGTAATGTTGGTTAAATGGCTTAAAAAGTTTTGGAATATTCTAGACTGATAAAAGAGAACGGTTGTTGTAGAGATGTGGGGGAGGTACCACTAGCCTCTCTCAACATACCAGTCTTACCACATAACAGACCAGCCACACTCGACAGACCAGCCTCTCTCAACAGACCAGCCTCTCTCAACAGACCAGCCTCTCTCAACATACCAGTCTTACCACATAACAGACCAGCCACACTCGACAGACCAGCCTCTCTCAACAGACCAGCCTCTCTCAACAGACCAGCCTCTCTCAACATACCAGTCTTACCACATAACAGACCAGCCACACTCGACAGACCAGCCTCTCTCAACAGACCAGCCTCTCTCAACAGACCAGCCTCTCTCAACAGACGAGTTTCTATCAACAGACCAGCCTCTCTCAACAGATCAGCCTCTCTTAACAGACAGCCTCTCTTGACATATCAGCCTCTCTCAACAGACCAGCCTCTCTCAACATACCAGCCTCTCTCAACATACCAGCCTCTCTCAACAGATCAGCCTCTCTCAACAGATCAGCCTCTCTCAACAGACAGCCTCTCTTGACATATCAGCCTCTCTCATATGGTCATAATATATCTGACAATACGGTTTCTGTTTTTACTATTATCATTCTACAAACCCAGCACCCACCAGATTTAGTAAAATAAACTGTGAGAATAGAGAGATAAATATAGCATAACCTTCAACAGTTAACAAGTCTAGTGCTAAATACAGACATAATGAATACACTTGAAAGCGATAAAGCCATACTAAAACATCTCTATTAAAAATTAAACTAACCCCATAATGCAGAATAAACTCAAATAATTAAAATATGAGCCCAAAACTATAATCTAAATATTATAAAGTGTTAATTATAACTTAAAAACATAAAAATAACTAAATCACGTTCATCGGACAAAACGAACGAACGCGGCTGAGACCGAAATTCTCGGCTCAAAACAGCAAAGTCTGCGCGCGCACAGATAGACGGTTTGCACCGAGAATTTTAGACCGAGCAAACCGTCTATCTTTTTAAACCTGCTATAATTTTGGAAATATCAACAAAACCCATTTTAAAACGCCACAGTATAGTCGGTAGAGAGTTTCTTCGGATATATCTTTAAAAAAAATTGTATTAGAGCGATCGAGAAGGAAATAATCAGTTTTTTGTCTCTCCTGTAAAATTTACATTTTCGGAGTTAGACGGTTTGCGACCGAGACCATCGATATATATATATATATATATATATATATATATATATATATATATATATATATATATATATATATATATATATATATATATATATGTATATTGTGACCTTCTTAGGTCTTCTTTTTTTAATTGTTTGATTTTATGATTATTTAATTGGCCTTGAGTGGTCTGTTGTTCAGACTAAAGAAATTTTCCATCACGCTCATGTGGTAGCATTCCCAATGGTTCTTCACAATGAGGTCGACATCCAATAATTTTGGAGTCGTATATAAGGCAGGAATTTTCCTCGCAAGGCAGCCCCACTAGACATCTACGGTGAGAGAGAGACACGTACGACGCCATTGTGTATTTCTCTAGTTTAAGCAGCAATTATCTCTAAGAACCAATGTATTCAGTATTTTTCTGAGTCTTATTTTAATAACGTGTAGGTTGTGGTGATTACTTAGATACCTTGTCCAGTGTTAGTAGGTTCAGTGTGTAATGCTTTAAACTTGTAAGTTGGGTCTTTCATTTTTTTTTAATTTCTATTGTTTTTACATAGCTTTTTATTATTTAGACTTGTATACATATTAGAAGGTTGTAGATTGATTTAAAGTATTATTAGTTGCATAAGGTCTTCGTGTGTGTTTTTACTAAAGACATTATATTCGAGTCCACGGAGAGTTTTTATTGTCTGGTAATCTTTTAGTTTCGTAAGTCATCAGTCTATGACCATCCAAAACGAATTCAGGTAGTAAGAGGTACGGGTTCTAATTTGTAATACAAGTTTAGATATTCTTAAACCCTAGATCTAGATCTAGTTAGTTTTCTCCCAGTCCAGACAGAAGGAGGCCGTGTAAACAGCCTAGGACTAGTCCATTAGTATTTAGTTCAGGAGCGTTAATAATCGTGATAATATATCTTATATATATATATATATATATATATATACACATTTATATATATTATAAATATATATAATATATATAAGTAAATATATATATATATATATATATATATATATATATATATATATATATATATATATATATATATATATATATATATATATGTAAATATACCCTGGGCTTCAACATGAGTTAACGAACAAGTGACGCCGCGATTACTAACGACTACAAAATCAGTCTATGTTATCCACGATAATGTAAAACACATCAGAAATTGATTCTCGCTCACCATACAAGTTCACCTACCGAGCCAAATTGCAGTTCTCGTTATTATTTACCGAGCGACAAAGCAATATTACATTAAAAATTATTTCTTTTTTAAATCTACACTACATGTTACACATGGTTTTTTAATGAAGATGTAAAGAGAATAATTCAAAAATAATATGGTTAAAAACTTTTATGAAATCAACTGACTGAACAACATTTCTAGAAATATTTGTTTGTAAACAAAAAAAATAATTTTTTTTGGCTTACCTAGTCCGCTACAGAATTGTTTTATAAATTTGGAAATACGCCTTTGTTTTGTAAACTTTTTCTCGCAGTATTTCAAAATTAGACGAAATTCAATAAAACTGATTTGAAACGACGGTTACAAGTATAACGAAAGGTGTTTTCGTCCAGTAAGAAATGGAAGGAATACAATTCGGCAACGGATTCGCTCTAAAGTTTGTCAGCGTATAAAATAATGTTTACGCTCGCATGCATATTTTTCCTAATGCAATTCTAATGTATGTTTTTCCTTATAGCCCTTGGGCGCAATGAAATAAAAACTGTCAAAAGTTTTATCCAAGCATATTTTTGTTTGTTTCATAAGGCAAAGCATATCACTTATACGCATTTATATTTTATGACGTTTAGGGTATATGAAAAAAAGTTTTTTTTTTAACAGGGATAGATTAAACAATTTTTAGAAATGTGTAAAATCCATTTAAAAGACTATGAACTCTATTTATAAATTATGTTTGACTTTATAATGTTGTTTGTTGGAGTTGTGGTATAGTTTGGCGATCAGATAAATAAATGTATAGGGGATTCTAAAGTGCTTCATAGTTTTCCATACTAACGACCTGTCTATAGGCCTGCTGTGCCAAACATTTTTTTTTAAATCTTTAACAAGTGCATGTAGAAATACAAAAAATTACCGTGTGAATAAAACTCTCCATAAAATCCTCTGTATGTTTCACTGCTGTCTGTTTTAAAGGTGACCAACAGGTTGTTTGTTGACGATACAATCACATCTGAGACTCCCCTACCACAGACTTTCTTAGAACTTCGAGCATTTTTAGAAGCTCCGTCGTATACGGTGATATGGTCTGTGTAACAAGACTGTGTTTCCACAAACGATAGACTATAAGAAAAAAGTGTTAATTAGTACCAATATTTTTCTATGATGTCACTTACATAATTGATTCCACTTTAATGAAGGTAACATATTGACCTACTTTAGAATAAGACGTTTATCATCACGAGTTGATAGAGTCCATGAAAATTCCTGATTATTTAAATATCGTAAGGGATATCCAGTGCTTGCCAACTTGCCTGACTCATAAAGTGTACAATGTTTCACTGTTTTACACGATTGGAATAAATCAATTTAATGATAAGACACTTATAAAATCTGAACACAATGCACATTGTCTATGCTTATAATGGTTGTACATATTTGTTATGATCTAACATAAATGACATAACCTTCTCTCCAATTCGATACCACGTTTAAAGTTATATTTAGTCTTAAATTAATTATTGGCTGATTCTCCTTTATAAAACAATTTGCAAACGTATATTTTTAAAACTATTTTATGTTGATACAAATTCCATTTATACAATATTAACTATGCACAAAGATCGATTATACCATTAGGAAAAAATATATAATTTATGCAATTATTTTAGGGGATAAATAAAATAAAACAAGATAATAAAATAAGACAGAATGGATAAAACATTTGTCAGCTGTTCTGTTACATGTTGAAGCTAATTATAAAACTAAAAAGTTTACGTATCTAGAAGGTATGATCGCTAAGACCTCATTCTAAACCGATCAAAGATCGATTTTGAGTCTTGCTGCGTACAGGTTCTTTAAAGTTGAAGGAAACATTATGTCATATTTTTAGATGTAAATTTTTCTTTATGTGCTAACCTCGAACGACATACGTTATTTTAACTTGTCATCACTCTAAAATGCTACGTAGCCTAGCCTAACAATTACTTCGTAACTTAACACAACGTATCGTAACAAATGAGATAATGGATATATATATATATATATATATATATATATATATATATATATATATATATATATATATATATATATACATATACATATACATATACATATACATATATGTATATATATATACATATATATATATATATATATATATATATATATATATATATATATATATATATATATATATATATATATATATATTGAACATGAATAATTGCTTATAAATATGATTATATGTGAATATATACTACCGTATATGTTGAAGGAGGCGATAAATTGTAAACTTCCTGTTGTCCTAAACACTATGTGCATGTTATTTCCTGTTGACACTGTGAGTTTTTCCCATGTTGTACACATTTTATCAAATAATCTGGGTGACGTCAAGGGTCCGTCAAAAATTTGCAGGTAGTCTGATAGGCAGTTCTTGACTGTGCTTGTGTTCATGTATTTTAAACTTAAACATGAAGAAAAATATTTAAAAGCTGTAAATTATTTTAAATAATTCAAATGAAACAATTGTTTTATTTTAATGCATTTAAATATTTTCTAAGCACAGCTACAAAACCCGATTTTTATTTCTTTAGCTTAGTGCAGAGTAATAAACATATTACACAACATAATTTACTTCCAGTTTACAGATCAAAGACTTAATATAAACTATCAGAGGCCTATTTAAGGAAAGGCTAACGAGGCGGCCTTCCCGTTCGTCGTTCTATATGCGCAAAACTAAAAAAAAGCAGAATTTAAACGATCAATAACCCTATAGACAGAATCGAAGTTACGAAACTAGACTAAAACTTGGCTTTACACACAGATTGAATGATTTGTTTTCATCAATTGCGTGAAACCAAAGTAAAACTTGAAAACTACATTTATTTATCAGAAACATTACACAAGTTGTAGGGTTTTGAACAAACGAATATAAATACATTCCACATCCGGTTATCAGTACATAATCAAGATATAATTGTTATTCTATTGGTATTTTTGAAAGCGTTTAAAATTTTTTTCCAATTTACTCTCTGTTTACTTCCGCGTTTACGAAATATAACTTGAGTACCCTTATAACCAAGTTAGACGATATCTCATGCATTTACATATAATATTATATCCACTTGTTTCTCTCTAATTGTGAGTGACTGAAAAAAGTACTTGACTTTATTTCCGATTTATCTAAATCACCACAGGAAGTTATTTATCTTTATTTCTCTTTTTACCGTCGTCATGAGCGAAACATACACGCTAAATTGTAACCAATTCTACCGGACGATTTCTTTAGACTTTTCAAGTAGGTCAAGACTCACTGACAATGCACGGTTACATAAAATGTTACTTAGGGGTCTAAGTATTTGATAATTAACCAATGTTTCCTTTAAAGAGCACTAATTTTCCGTTCCATATACATTATTTTTTTGCGTTCATTTGGTGCTCAAATATTTTTTCGACTCGGTTCTTTGTTTTTAAAAAACATTTACTGCAAATACTCGGACTGATTAGACTAAAAATTCCTAAATTAAAATACGAAAAAGTTTAGAGGAGATCACTCCATTTTATTTCCTTTTCAAAATTTGTGTTCAGTTTGACTTCTTGTTTACCTGTTCATTATAATAATCCAAATTACAAGGTATTTCTTTTATTTAAATATTAAAATAAAAGTAGTTTATTAAAACATCATAAATACAGGCCTTTTACTTTAAAACTTACTATATGTCTTTTTTTTAAATTGAGGTTTACTTGCCTTTCACGATTTATAAAATAAAGTATAGGCTACTCGATTTCACGTTCAACTATTAATATATATTAAAAAAGCAATAATTTAACAAATGGTTAATTATAGATATTATCTGCGATATCTTGGTAGGCCTATACAAACACCGCTGGACTTTAGGTTCTTAGATTCAATACACGAATTCTTTCTATTATCATTTCGAAACTGAGTAATAAAGTGTCAACTACAACCAGAGGCGTATCCAGGTTTTCGTTGTAGGGGGAGCGAAAAGAACAAAAAAGGCTCCGAATTTTTAACACGTTCTATATACGTGTATTATATATATATATATATATATATATATATATATATATATATATATATATATATATATATATATATATAGCTGTATGTCATTAATTCGCTATGATGTAAAATAAATTGAAAGTAGCACTCTGACGAAATAAGAAAAAACACACAATGTTGGCCGACAAAACAAAAATTGTATCAATCTAAACAATGTATATATATATATATAAATATATGCATATATATATATATATATATATATATATATATATATATATATATATATATATATATACACTACAACCAAAAACAATGAACGTAACACAATCTGTTTTGTAATTCTTGTAAACAAAATTTCTTACATAATGATTCTCGGAAATTATTTAAGACAAGGAAAATAGGGGAAATAATCACTCTCTTAATATAAATATGTATATATTTACACATTTAATTGTAAATGTCAATACAAATAAATAATTACTTTAGAATATAATGAAATTGTTTAAGACTATTTGTGTTTACAAAATGTTTTTGTCTTTAATCAGAATTTAATATATCGTCATCATAAATGCTAAAGTATTACAGCATAATGAAAGTTTTTAAAATCAGAGTTGAGTTATAAAAGCACGCTTTTCGATATATTAGAAAAACACTCGGAATAACAGCCTAAATATAACTGATTATCGGTCTTTCAGTACTAATTCATATATTTCAATTATCTACTGCTTCTTTGTGTTCTTGAAAGATAATTTTTTAAAACTAGTGATAGGTATGTGTTAGATCACTGTATTGATCACACACCTTTTTTACTGGTAATTTCAAAAACAATATTCACTTCATGCACCACTGTCCGTTCACTTTAGGTCAATTATCCAACCCAGTGTATACCTAGGTGTGACATTAATATCGCTCTACACAATTGTGATGGTGAGGTGTGGGGGTGGGGGTTGGGGGCGGGGGCGGGGGGAGATAACCAACTCAGAGTGAACATAGCATCAGTTTTTAGATGACTGTTCTAAACATACATATATATTACACAAATATATATTACACAAATATATATTACAGAAATAGATTTAAATAAGTAGCAGTGGTATTATGACAATAATTTTTTTACAGAGGGGTCCATGGGGGAGGGGGGGTGTAACTGTTTCATATAATTTGTAATCGTAATCACTATCGCTCAAACTGTTTCTTTATTGTAATTTTTTAAAAATTAATCACACGATTCAAACTGTATATATAAAGTAATTATGTGTGAAGTTTTATGTATAACATTTTCTAATTCAATTATTCGTAAGCAAATACATTATACAGTTGCCTTTAACTTAACACCCCTCTTGCCAAGTGGTACTACCGTAGAGGTATTTTAAACATTGCAATACATCGTAATGGTTATTTTTAGAAAGGTAAACTGATGCAGCTGTTAATACGTGTTGTAAACGTAGACACTACTAGACTAGAACAATAATGCTTAATTGCTGCATGAAAAGAAATCTTTTGATTTACATAGATGTGCCGACCAAAAATATTTTTTTAACAAATATCATTGTTTAAAACTTTGAATTTAAAAGTTTCCAAAAAGGCGCCACTTTGCTGAAAATGGCCAGAGGGGGAGCGACTGCTCCCCCTGCTCCCCCCCCCCCTGCGTACGCTACTGACTACAACCCTAAACTACCTGAAATAACCTGAAATGGTATTGACAAACAGAGCATATTTGATTAAAATAAAATAAGTATAGGAGTTTAATGAAAAGGATATAATGTAAAACATTACTCGAATGCTATGACTGTCCCCGTTGATCCTCGAATTGTCCATGCACAGTAAGCTGCAACACTCGAGGGATAACTCGGGCTGGTTATCGTTCCTGTTGTTGCTTTTACTGGATGATCGCAATCTACAAATTAATGTTGTATAAACTGCGTGTAATTAACCAAAACAGCAACATATTATGATAATAACTTTAATAATATTTTTTGACAATATTTGAGGAAAGCAAGAAACACACTTTGGACCCATTTCGGAGCGATTTAGTTTACACATTCCAGGTTAGTTCGTCAAGTTCAAGCCTGCCCGCATCTTCTGTGCACAAGCTGTGATAGAGGTCTGCAGTGAAAGCGCTCTTTTCTTGTAGAGCTGATTGGCAGAATTGATTACACGTCTGACTTGATGTATGGAAGGCGAGGCGATTTGGTGCCGTGTGGATTGGTAGGTTCAGATTTCTCAGGGTTTGACTGCGCGGTCTCTGCTTAGACTATCGTATGTACCTTTGTCTATTATTTTCTGTTAATATTGCTATTTTAGTAACAACGCCTGCTTCCACTCCCTCTAAGGTTAATTCGTCTCAGAGGACAATTTTAAAACATTAATTTAGTAATCTATAGGGATGCTAATCTAGTCATACACAATCACTTAAAGGATTACTGAGAAACCAGATTAAGTAGCCTACTGCCGATCAGGTTTAACAGCGAGTTGAATTGGTTTCACGACTGAGAAACGACAACAGACATAGATGGGACAGATAGTTCTCGTTTAGATATCATAAAGTAGGCCTACTGATATGGTTTTAACTAAAAAGTTTTAGTCATTAGTAATGTCGATTTCTTTAAAGACAAATGAAATGCTATTTTTTAAATACATCGTTTTAAAAAAAAACAATTATTTTCTGTTAAATATTTTAAAATAATTATTATTAAAATATAGATATTAAACTGATTAAAAAACATGTTAATAATAACCTTTAAGTTTAAATGTATTATTATATTATAAGCTAAACGTTGAAAATATGAAGAAAGTACAAAAATATACTTAAAGTAATATCAACATATCAAAGCTCTTTTAACGTTAATAAATAGACTATAACTTAATATTGCCACAGAAATTTGCACCCTACATTTTTGATTTTATACAAATAAATAAAACAAAATGTACCCAAATTAGCCTTAATCTTCTGAGCCCAAATAACTGGAGTGGTGGGGTCAAATCAACTGGAGCCATTTTTAGAGTCCTTTTTCGAGCCCAAATAAATTGGTTATTTGTTGCTGGCAGTAACGGACTGGACTTTTTCAGGTCCTAGGACCTTTGACCACAGGTGCTTTGACCATAGGGGGTTTGACCATAGGGGGTTTGACCACAGCGGAGCTTTGACCATAGGGGCTTTGACCATAGGGGGTTTGACCACAGCGGGCCTTTGACCATAGCGGTGCTTTGACCATAGGGGGTTTGACCATAGGGGGTTTGACAATAGGCGTTTTCTCAGCAGAGGGTCTTTGATCACAGGTGGTCTATCAACGGGTGTTTGATCACAAGCGCTGTGTCCGGCTATGATCATAGGTGTTTTGTCCACATAGGTTCTTTGATCTCAGGTGTTTTGTTTCCAGTTGGAACTTGGAATCAAAACGCACACGATTGGCGATGGTGTAGCACGAATAAATAGCATTTGTGAAGGATGGCATTACAGTCTTCAGTCTCTCTTCCAATGTAGTCACCCAACAATGTGGCGTTTCCTTGAAGGTCTACAGATGGACTGCACACGGCAAAAGACAACTTTCTTGCAATGTGTCGCAGGGCAAGCTACCCAGCTGAGAAGCGATACAAGATGCTGCACGAAAAAGTACAACGTGCTGTCTAGACATATGGTCAAACAGATGTACTGACATATTTGCGTGCTATAGCACATCTGTCATTTAGTTAACCGTTTTATGTATTACATCTTTGAATATATTGTTGGCAAGTTTTGCATCATTTTTTATCCTTTATATATGCTATGTATTTTCAAGTACATCTACATTATTTATTTGTGAAACTTGTTATATGTCGCATTATTTGTGTTTCATTTATATTTAAAATAAATCTATGAGGCCTAGAACCAGCCATTATAGTTCTTGTCTTTTTTTTTAAATACAAGTTAATTTCTATTAACGTACTCTCAGGAAACATGTATAAAATCGTGTTAATTGTATCACACCTATGATCAAAGCCGGACACAGCGCTTGTGATCAAACACCCGTTGGTAGGCCACCTGTGATCAAAGACCCTCTGCTGAGAAAACACCTGTGGTCAAACCCCCTATTGTCAAACCCCCTATGATCAAACCCCCTATGGTCAAAGCACCGCTATAGTCAAAGGCCCGTTGTGGTCAACACCCCTTTGGTCAAAGCCCCTATGGTCAAAGCTCCGCTGTGGTCAAACCCCCTATGGTCAAACCCCCTATGGTCAAAGCACCTGTGGTCAAAGATCCGCGCACCCTTTTTCACTGTATTGAGTATCGTATTTATGTTTAGCTACAGCATGCTCTCCAATTTTATTTCAACGTATCAGTGATACGCATTTTAAACCAGCCTTACTCGGCGAACTCAGTAACGTCCAGCAGTTTTGAGGCCCAACCGAGATCTGACCACGCCATCTCACAAATGATTATAATAATAGTTTTTAAACCGCGGATAAAGTGAGTATAAAGTCACCTTTGGCATTAGAAACAATAACAAGTTGTGAACATTAACAACAATTTCAAAGCTCTATAAATTTTCTCTAACAAATGATTAAATTGTGATACTAAATTTAGATTTCCCTAGCTAATGTATACATTTCTACGATTTTATTTTAATAGCTATTATGTAGTATACATTTTCAATATACTTTTACATAACATGATTAAAGGAGGGGATGAAGCTACACTATATTACTACTGCCTATAGCTAGTGAATAATATAATGCGTGATGCGTGAGAAAAATGTCGATGTAAAAAAATCGGTTCTCGGAACTTAAGGGGTCGTATGTTGAGTTTTGTGTCAAAATGCTAAATTGAGAAAAAGTTATAAAAGTGTAAAAAAAGGGCACAGTACATATTCTCAATTTCGGTGCTATATTAAAATGAACCTATAATCAAAGGTAGAGAACAAATATTGCAATGGTTCGTTTTGGCATGTAGATTTAACGGGGCTCCTGTATCGGGGTCATTTGTTATGGTCCATTTTGTCGTTGCGGTCCCATGCTATAATGTTTGTTTCTGAAAAAATCTACTTTATACGATCTGAAGTGCCACTACGTACCTTGTAGGAACTCAATATAGAATCCATTTTAAACTTTTTGGAAATATGAATAAGAGATCCCTTAATTTAGTTACTTCGGCATAAGAGGGATGTTGTGGTTAATACTATAACCAGTCGCATTTACCGACGTAATTCAGGTACCCACGAAATGTACATATCTCCAGAAATATTAAATGCCCTTGATTTTGACATAATCTTAATCTTAAACATAAACACCAAAACTAACAATCACGAAAACATAACCACAAACATAAACTCAAACTTAATAGCAATTATTAAAGCAAACATAAATGCAAACAATAACGCAAGTGCAAACATCAATGGAAACATAAAAACAAATAATAACGCTAATATAAACGGAAAAATAAAAGTTTACATAAGGACATTATTAGTAACGGCTTTTAAACTATTATTGATAAAATCAATAATTTGTGTTTTAAACAACAATGTATAGTATTTAATATATCTTTGTTTAGCTACTATACTGCACTTTATCAATGCATGAACATTCTGTAAATTATTCATTTCCAGCACAAAAAACAAACTATTATGAATTCTTTTTTTTTTTATTTTTTAAAAATATTTCGACTCTTTTACCCAAAAGTTAAATAATTTTTTTTTTTAAATTTACAGATATAATTATATTTTTGTGGAGGATGACACACAAAATTTGACTTTCTTCTTTGCACTGTACGTTAATTTAATAATCTAAGTTGCAATATGAAAATGTATTTATGAAATGATAAGTATCGAGACATCAATTTAAGTTTAAATACAAAAATGAAAACAATAATAACAATGAAAATGGCGATAAAGTCGAGTATTTCACAAACATACAATCAGCAGATAGTACATTTTAGCTTTATATAAAAGATACTATTAATTGATTTAAATCTGAAACTTCAAACTTTGTCCGTACTCAGGTGTCATTTTTTGTAAATGTGTTTGCAAAAAAAGTGGCTTAACACGAAAGAATTCTTGCAAAATTGTGCTTATACATAACTAGGCATGCTGCCCAGCTTCGCTTATGCTTTCGAAAACATTGAGAATTTAAATGATTAATTAATTCGCCCGAGGGTCGGTCTACGACCTCAAGAGTTATGAAGAGGACATTTTTTTTCGATTTATAGCTCATATAAGGCACCGGTCAGTCGAGGTCAGTTTTGACCCCCTCATCGTAGACTTTTCGGCCAACCGGCCCCCGTGTTCTGTCGCCCCAAGGCAAGATCCTGCCAAATTTGAAGCGCCTGCGGCGCCGGGAAGTGCCCTATCGGAACCCCGACAATCTAGATCTAGATCTAGAATCCTAATAGAATATTTTTTTTTAAGTTTAGCCCGAGCATAATAAAAATACATTAACCACGTTGACTTGGTGTGTCTCGAACCCGTACCACCTGCGTGGTTTATAGTACACTAACATCTCCGCTATTATAAATACGGAGAATGAAACACGTATTTTAAAATCTTAACTTACGCGAATATGCCTATTCTTTCAAATTAATTTTTTTTTATCCCAAATTAGCCAGTTCCAAACAAAGATTTTGTATAAAATAAATAAGTCTTGAAATAGTTTAGTCCTAATATAGAAATTTATTTTTGGAATACATTTTAGAGAAGTTAGAGTCTAAATCTAGATCTTAGCGTCTACGTCTACTTATTGCGTAGATTTAGATTTAGTCTAGAAAATTGTAGATCTAGAATATCTAGATCTAGAATCCAAATAAATAAAATAAATTTTATGAGTGTAGGCCGGAAAAATTGTATTGTATACATTTCATAGTGTACGTAGATCTAAATCACATTTGAATGAAATAGTTCATTTATTTTTATTGTAAACACGGCAGATGACGTGATTAGTAAATGTATACACATTAGTGACGTCACAGTTTTATGCGTTCTTTTTCACATCTATAAATGCTTTTCCGGTTGCATAAACAATCCTGTTTCTCTACATTCGAATACGCCTTTATTTTTTATTTTTCTTCTTTAAATAAAATTGTGGTTATACATTTAAAACATCTAACATATTATTTTCAACAAAAGTCCGTATAAAGGTATCCATATATCGCTACCGATTCTGACGTGATGTCCGGCGAAAATATTTTTCGGACAGAGAGAGAGAAGAGCGCACATGGCCTTTTATATATATACATACATAATAATATGATATCAAAATTATGTTGAACGATTTTAAAATTACTATAAAATGTAAAAATAATGACTTGAACCTACCGAGAACACACGCAACAGCGCAAGTGCTGAACGTTGTCCCATAATCACATACACATTTTGATTCCTTGCAATGTCCCGTGACACACTGACTGCTCTTACTGCAGGATTGGTTGTAGCCGGACAAACCAGGTGGTTGTGTGTTACAGAAGGGAGACTCTCCTTTAGCTGCGATCTAATGTAAAAGAGTTTAGCTATATTTCCTACTTGTGATTTGGAATTATACACATCATAAAGTATATAATATGTTGTTACATTTTAGTTACTATAGGGGAAGGAAAAACATTAAGCGAATCAAGCTTTAAACGTCTTAAAATTTACCCCAACGTTCAGTGATCAGGGTTAGCTTTAACTGAGTAGGACCTACATCTGTTTTTGTAACATCGGCAAATGAAAAGAGTGGTCAGCAGTATGTATAGCAGCATTTATTTTTAATAAGTCAGGCACACAAAGAGGTAGGTAGAAAAACGGACGTGATATGGACTCGAGCCCTGTATTCAACAAAAGTTGACCAGTCCAAATATTAACGTTGTTGATCTGTTGAAAAACAATAACTGTTTTCAACATAATTGTGTTGTATTAAGGTTTTTTGCCGCTGGCTTTTTGTTCAATAGACTTAGGTAAATTATTTGTCCATAAAAACACTATTGTGGAACTTAACTTGCTCGAAGATGGCTAAAAACTGACCGCGAGTGAAAATATCCTTAAACGAGCTATATCTCGAAATACATGTTCCATGTCAAACCCCCTTTTTAACTCCTGAAGTCGTAGAACTATTTTTGGGGGATCATAAAAATAAAGACTTCTGAATACTGTTATAACTGACCAGAAGCAATTTCTTTAATGAAACAGAGCAATGTGTTTGTATATTAATAAAAAAACATTAAAACAATGTCCATACAAAGTCCCTGATAATAACTTTGTTGTAGAACGGTTGTATTATTAAATCAGACGAGGGAAAAAGTAGAACGTCTCTTGGTTTTTAATGATTTAAATAATAAGTTACGTTTAATATGTATATACATACATATATATATATATATATATATATATATATATATATATATATATATATATATTGAATTGTTGTTTACTATTTTTTTGCCTCCTTTATCGAAATAAAAATTATAAATCACACAGAAAAAGAACAGTTTCCTGCTTCAATAAGCTCATCATATGCAAGTGACAATAAGGTAAGTTCTATGTCTACTAAAGCCATTTCAGACATAAACTCTACTGCTACGGGTCATTGTGAGGTCAGATTAGAATAAATTACAATAGTCTCCAACTTAGGGGAGAGTGTCTTTGTGAGTTGAGTTCACCCTACTGTGTAGTAACCCCCTGTGTATTTATGTATTGTTATCCCAAGGACGAATGTGGGTAAAAAAGCGCAAGTGAACGATTGTGGGAGCTCAGCCGGTCATTTTGTAGCGGTTAGGACGAGGGCTACTCAGGAATTTGAATATGTGAGACCGAATAAAATTATTGAACATAAACACGAGTCGTTCTTGAGTTGAAACTAACCGGGACGTAACATCTACATTAATAAACTCTCTCTATATAAATTATAACGTGTAACGAAGTGTAATATTCACATATTTGTTGCCTCATATTTCGCTTAAACTCATTGGCCTACTTAAAACCTAATGCTAATTTTTGTTTCCTTTAAATGTTCTTTGCATTATATTGCTTAGAGTTTTGTTTGTTTCAGTCATGTTTCGTTTAGCTCGAAGAATGTGGAATTTTCAAGTGGGTGTACCACGCTTAAGTTTTTACAATATAATTAGGCTATCTCAATTCTACCCGCCGAAAATTTTGAAAAGTGTAGCTTCATGTCAGGCAAGCCGGTCTAAAGTATTTAAATAGGGAGGTTTAATACGTGTTATTGTTTCCGTGTTTGTTCTATTCTTATGTTTTTTTTTGTTTTTTTTTTGCATTTATATTAATAATTTTAAAATAAATTCCTTTTTATAACTGTGTCATTCTTAAGTATGCCTTGTTTTAATAATATTTTAGAGAAGAAATTCCTTTAAGTATAAATCTATTAAAGTCAGCTCTTTGGGCACCCATGTTAACATTTTATAGTGGTGCGATAAGTTATATAAGTGGCGTGAAGGCTTGTCGGTCTGGTCTTTTACACTACAGCTCATGTTGTTTTTCTCTACACATTAGTAATGTTGTTTACTGAAAAACAATCACTGCTGTAGTAGATATGTTTTTTTTTAAATTACTATTATATCAATGTGCAATTAACTTTTTGGTCTGATTTTGGATCCCTTAAGCGATCACCCCAACCCCCACTACACCCCCCCCCTATTGCTTGGTCTTGGTCGGGCGGTATGGTAGTTCCGCGCCGCGAATAAAGACACTCAATGTCCCCTTTTTAATATGAGGGTAAAGATAAATGGCAACTTTCTGTTGTGAACATCTTTTCCAGGGCAAAGAAAGGGAACGATGACACTGATTGTAATTTACGCTAAAAGTTATACGATTGTTTGAGTATACTTAAAAAAGTGAAATAAAAGTGTATGGAACTCACCAATAAAGAATTCCAAAATAATGCTAAAAACAACGTCGTAATAAACTTGTCTTCCATTTTCAACACATCTGCATCGTGGTGAGCAAGAAAGACAACTGAGACAACCCTTCAGTCGAAGCTTGATTGAAGTTGCCTCAGCTTGATGCTATTATTAGTTGACATCTAAAATATGTGCGCAGCTGCGAGGAAGACAAGGAAGTAAAAAACTACAATGCCCCGTTCTGTTTTACTGTAGGCCTAATTAGTAGCTTGAGAAATACATTTACTTTGCTATGCTTACTCCCCAAGTTTAGAAATACCGTAAATACTCGTTTTTAACAGTGCCTTCAACAAATTATAGCTAACACCATTTCATTTCGGGACTCAGAATCGTTTACAATTTATCTAAAAGATTTAAATAATACTAGAATACCCGTCATCCGTTGGATAACTGTGGGTTTCGGGGGTCATCCATCAAAAAACATCACGTCTGTCACTCAGAGGCACCCGGGGAACCCCCCCCCCCCCCCGCAACATTTCGATTTGCACCCCCCTCAACCTTTCAATTTATTTTTCCAAACCATTTTGGCGCCCCAACATATGTCCCCCCCCCCCCTTCCCCCCTCCACCTCCCCCCGCCTCCCCTTCCCCCCCCCCCCCCCCCGCCTCCCCTCCCCTCCCCCTCCCGCCCCCCCCCCCCTCCTCGCTACGCTACTGCAGTGTCACTTATCGTCACAAAAAACAGACCCCACATTCAAAAATATGTTTTTTATCTTTTAAAAACACCGAAAACACCGATTTCGGACTATCCCTTCATATACTGACGTCACATGTGACCTACTCAACTCTACTTCACCTGCCCAGTGTCCCGCCAAGTCTCAGACAACATGTTTTATCGTTTAAAAAACGATTCCAGCCGAGCATGTCTCTGACCACACTATCCTTTCATATGCTTAGGACAAAGAAACAGATGAACTCTACTTCACCTGCCCTGTATCCTGCCAAGTTTAGATAGGCAACTTTATCATTCACTTCTAAAAAAAAATTGAAAAAAAAATATCATTGACATATTGGTCTAGAACCTGTGCCACCCGCATGAGAGCCGTCTACACTACCAACTTAGCTATTTATACGTGACGTCACAAATGAATTTTTATACTATACTTTGAGTCTCCTTATTCAACTTGATTTACGCGCATAGATCTAGATCTAAGTCTAGTAGTAGTAACTTTCAAATTAAATTTTATCTTAAATTAGCCAAACAAAGATTTATATAAAATAATTAAGGCCTGAAATAGATTCTAGATGTATTAAGGCCTGAAATAGATTCTAGATGTAGAATTTACATTAAGTCTAGATCTAGAATTTACATTGAGTCTAGTGACCTAGATCTAGGCTAGATCTAGATCTAGGCTAGATTCATAACTTTCCTTCGACAGCTGATCTTTAGATCTAGAGAAATTTATCGCAAAACTAAATGAAAAAGACAGTTGAAAATTGATATAAGTGTTGGAACGTAATAAATACAGCAAACGGACGTATTGTTAAAGTTAAAGCCGACAGAAAATTAGCTTTAGAACGCGTGAAACATTGGAATGGGAACACAATCTTCTTCGATAGGCCGCCATTATCGATGTAAAAAAGTAAACACATCATGTGACGTCACTGTTTCCGTCGAGTCTAGTGGCTTTTCAAATCTTTAAAAAAAATTGTGGTTAGTATACCTATGAATAAATCAATAAATTAATTAACGTCTTTAAATAAATTTGTGATTAACAGTCTGTCTGCATTAAAAAATTATTCTCTACCTACATACTATTTTACAGCTCTCCAGATAGAGTAGAACATATCACAATACTCGATCAGCCAAAAAAAACAAAAAAAATAAATATTCAAACATGTAAACAAACTTGACTTTTAGTAGTATATAGATATTGCTTTTCTCAGGTCCGGGTTAGACAAATTCCAGAAAGACACGTGCTCGAATGCCGTTTTCCATAAGGCCGATTTCGGTCAAGTGTCCATTCGGGTATTTGTCGCATTCGGTCAAGTGTCCATTTGGGCATTTGTCGCATTCGGGCAAGTGTCCATTCGGGAATTTGTTTCATTCGGTCAAGAGTCTTTTCGGGAAATCGGCCTTCGGACCAACTGTTTTCGGGCAAGTGTCTTTCGGGAAAACGTCCGGTGAAACAAACAGAGCATACATACAATTTTAATCAGCATCAAAATATTTTTTAAAACTTTAGATCAGAGGATCAGATGCATTCTACTTCATCTGCGCCGTGTATGTCAATGAATTTATTTGTTTGTATGAACATAACCAGCACAATATATTTTTGTGAACATTTAGGTCAGAGGATCAGAAACACTACTTGATTTGTGCTATGAATAGTCTGTTCAAACGTTTTATACTATGAATAAACAAAGTATTCTATCATTCATAAATGAATTCTTAAATTTTACCAAATACATAAAACAATATCAAGCCTCATTTATGTGAGTAAATACTTACATAATAGAGGTAAAATAATTCTGCTCATTTTTGATTCGTTTGAAATTTACAACCTTGCCAGTAAAATAGCTAGACAGTAGAACGTCTCTAAGTGCAACCAGCTCTGATGGGTTTCTAATATACATTAGGGAAAGGAAAGGCAGTTGGACATGGTGCTTAGGGGTTATCCATTTTTAACGCCCACAAAGGATAAGGGAGGGGGGAGGCTTCCGAAAGAAATCGACTTTTGCAGATGCTTGTGGACTGGAAGGGGGGGGGGGGGGGCTGGTCAATGAGGACGCCCACATGTCGAATTTAACTACAATATTCTTACAATTAAAAACAACTGCACATAAACTATAGGCTACATCGGCAGAGTCGAGTTAAAAATAGTCTACTTATTTTTTACAAGATTTTATTTAACTCACGTCCTGTCGTCAATCGTCAGTCTGTCTAGATCGAAACGCCTGAGCGAAATTGCAGGCATTTCTAAATGACAGATACAGTGCGTTGTTGGTATGTGGGTCAAGACATAAAGACAATGCATCGTGGCATTCCATTTGATTTAATTGGATGCCTAAATAATTTTTTATGAATTAATTAAAATTTTGTCCAAATTAGTAAGCAGTCTTATCCAAGTACTCCGCGCTATTAGACACGTTCTTCACGTTCAATGTGTGCGCAATGGATTTTAGTAATGTAACTCTAGTGCACGGGTTCCCAACCTGGGGGTCGCGACCCCCCTGGGGGTCGCGAAGGTCTTTCTGGGGGGTCGCCAACTGGTATACTAAACATAAATATTTAGAAGAATTTTTGAAATTCGGCTTCATTAACATCACTGGAAATGTAATAGAGAAGAAACGAAGCGCACTGTACAAAGTTGTTATCAGTCACGAATCTATGAAATCTTCAAAACTAAAACGTCATTTGAGACGAGTCATTCGGAACACACCAAAAAATATATGGAGTTCTTTCGTCGGTAAGAAGCTAGTTGCAAACGCCAGAGACTTGATCGAACAGGAAGTTTTCACCAGCATTAGTGCAAGCATCAAATGAAGTCGAGATAGAAAATGCCAAGCAAAAAAAAAACAATAGGAGAAAATCTCATCAAACGCTGCATGTACGTAAATGTTAAATAACCCATTTTTTATCGAAATTAAGCTTTCACCACTGTTTGCTTATCAAGTTCATAAATCACAGACGTGAGTTCGTGTTCGCAGTTGCTGGTCTGTGTCTATATTCATGCGGATGATAGCAAAGAAGAGTTGCTCTTTTGTGAAGATAGCATGGAGACAATAAATACCATTTTTGAAACTGGATAATTAAAATGGGTTAGAACGGCTGTGGGGGTTTGTACGGATGGTGCGCCATCTATGTTTAGCTCAAAATCAGGCTTTTAGAAAACAGAAAAGATTTAGCTCCCTAACCACTGCCCTAACCAATCGACATCAAGAGTCCATTGCTAGTATAAGTCGTAAATTATATAAAATCTGGAGCCTTCAAAGAACTGAGCAAAAACATTAATATAGATCACGAGGTTCTGCTCTTCTACCTTACAGTACGCTGGCTGTCAAACAAAATGTTGTAAATTGTGTTTTTGAATTGAAATCTGAAATCAAATTGTTCTTGGAAGTTCAAAGGAAACAAGACTTTTTGGTATACTTAAAACGACAAAGAGTGGTTGGAGAGAGTATCATACCTAGCAGATGTGTTCGAACATCAAGATAAGCTTAACCTGAAGCTTCAAGGAAAATGAACGAATATTACCACTTTCCATGATAATCTTGGGTCATTTTTATCAAAGCTGCAAAATCGGTAAAGAAAATAAATCTTGGGAATATTGTAAATTTGAGAAACTCTGCGGTGTGGTAGATAAATCTGATTGTGAGATAATTAAAATTTTGAAAGAAGCGATTTCTGGGCATCTTGAATCTCTTAAAAACGAACTGCATCGCTATTTCTCTGAGCTGAAAAAAAAAGAATCTGGATTGACGCATTACCCATTCTCTTCTTCCTTTGATGTTGCCAGCATTCCCGATGAATTACAAGATGAATTCTTTGATTTGCAGAATGATTCCGAGTAAGATTAAAAACTGCAGATACAATTTTGGTGTAGTATTCACCATTCACAACCAAACGTAAAATTGATTGACTTTTCGAGAATATATTTTCAACACTATTCTTCGATTAAAAACAAAATTAAGATAATTATAATGACATAGGTGGGCGTTAACAAATTTTTTTTTAAATTAAAAACTAACCACGAAGATTTAGTGAATAGTATGCAATTTTACTCATGCTATTAAAACAGTTATCAAGAGTAGTTCATATTGAAAGTGTACTAGAAAATCTTATTTTAGTGCTTATTAATTTCCATACTAATTTCGGCTTTTTAATTCTACGGGGGTCGCGGGTCACTTACTTTTTATAAAAGGGGGTCGCCACTCGAAAAAGGTTGGGAACCACTGCTCTAGTGTAAATAAAACATGTCAAGTACTAACAAAATCATAAAAAACATTTTATTAACAATATTTTATGTAATAATGCACTAAAAAGGAGAAAATAAATTATAGACTACTATTTAAACAACAATAAATAAAAGCGTTGGTTTCTTCCTAAATATTAGTGAAGGTATCCAATAGATACTAAAGTGATCCACGCTTTTCTTTATAGATATTTAAATAGTAGTCTATAATTTATTTTCTCCTTTTTAGTGTATTACTAGACTACCCGTTATCTAGTTAGATAACTGTGGGTTTCGGGGTCATCCATAAATGACATCACGTCTGTCAGCACTTATCATTCTAAAATAACCAGACCCCACATTCAAAAAGACGTTTTTTTATATTTTAAAAACTCTACTAAACTCTACTTCCAGTATCTCGCCAAGTCTCAGACATGTTTGACCACACTATCCCTTCATATGCTGAGAACATAGAAACAGGTCAACTCTACTTCACCTGCCCTGTGCCCCGCGAGGACCTCATTATCAACTTTATCATTCACATCTGGGCCTTAATTATTTTTTTTTGCCGTCTGGCGTTTAATAGTCTTCCTTCCACAAGTGGATAGGTTGCATGTTAAAAAATTACAATGTAATACATAGTATAACATTAAAAAGATTTACAATGTCTTAATATCCCTTCTGATTTCTTTGTTCCGATTTCTTGGTTCCATTTGTATCTTTTGATTTCTTGATTTTGTTTCCGGTTTGCTATGACATAAAGTACAGGACAATACAACATGGTCGCTTCTCTGTTTTTGGCCGTGCTTCTTGTGATTAATACAGTCTTGGTTGGGTAGTGGTAGATTCTTAGTTGGTAGTTGTAGTTTGAGAATGTCAATGGGAGATATTCTGTTGTTGAAAGGGCGAGCTTGTGTCTTGTCGTTTGTGGTAGAGTTGATCGTATGTTGTAGAACTTGGAAAAGGTTGACGAGAGTTTATGGATGATTACACGTGAGATGTTTTGAGTATTTGATCGTTGAGGGATGACGAGATGACTTGGTACTGGATGTCGTTGATGGAGAAAAGCTTGAAGTGGGCGAGATGACGTAGAGGGATGATTAGTTTTCGTGGTATTGCTGAGTCGAGGATTTGAGCTTGGTCTAGTAGTTGTAGTGGGTAGAGTGAAGGTGTTGACGAATGTTTATTTGGGGTGTGTTGAGTTGATATTGGAGAGATGGTTAGTTCGTTTGCTGGTATTTGGCGGACCCTCCCACCTAAGATATCTCCTAGGTGGGTGTCGCCAAATTAGTGGCAAAGTAGTTAGTAGCGATGTGTTTGCGTGGTTGATAGGTTGATTGGCTGGTGATCGTGACGGACCTCCCACCTAAGATTTCTCCTAGGTGGGTGTCGTCAAAGTGGTAGTGAGATTGTTGGGAGCGAGGTAGTTATGTTTGACGTAGTAGATGAGTTCGATTTGCTGGCGATTGTGACAGACCTCCCACCTAAGATTTCTGCTAGATGGGTGTCGTCAGGCTGAAAAATAGAAGATTGAAAAGTTAGCCACTCGTACATTTGAAGCCACCCAATACAAGTACTGGGTGACTCATCTCGAGAGCATGTGCGTTCGAGGGATGTGTGGGAGCAACCCCACAGCGGTCGTTGGCGAGATTTGCGTGAGTTTGAGTAGTAGATTTGACCGCCTCTCGACCCCGGCAGCCAGCCCTAAAAAGGGCTGACAAACCAAATGGCTAAGAACTATGTAGATCCATAACAGATACTACACTTTGATCTTAGCCAAAAGGCCGAGAAGCGATCTGGGCCTTAAGAAAAAATAATTGAAAACATTGTTGTAAATGGAAATAAATATTTTTTTACTATTAGTAAAGTCATTGTTCTAAACTTCTATAATTAATGTGGTTAATCTACCAATGAATATATCAATCAATTAATTAACGTCTTTAAATTAGTTTGTAATTAACAGTGTGTTTAAGAAAGCACAGAGTTCTCCACCCAAAATCTTATTTTACAGCTCTACAAATAATGCAGTTTCTCCCCAATAACAAATCAGAAAAAGAAACAAACAAAAAAAATGAGTTATCAAACATCACTATTCAGAAAAGTTAAGCCATTGTTCTAAAATTTTAAAATTAATGTGGTTAATCTACCTATGAATAAATAAATTTATAAATTAACGTCTTTAAATAAATTTGTAATTAACAGTCTCTCTGAAAACAAAAATTGTTCTCTACCTACATACTATTTTACAGCTCTCCACATAGAGTAGAACCATTTACCATAGTCAATCAGACAATTAAATATTCAAACATGTAAACAAACTTGAGTTTTAGTAGTATATAGATATATAGATAGATTACACAAAAGCTTGTTATTAAAACGTTTATTATGAATATTTTTTCAACACTTTCTATAATTCACTTGTAATAGTATTATTTATGCCTTGTGATAGATGTTATTGAACATATCAAATCACTATAGTACATTATCATTTGATAATATAGCAAGGTAAATACTACCTGTTAATGAATTAGTAATTGTGAAGCAGTTTAGAGAGGTCTACTAAATTTTGTTTACATCCACATGGATGGTGGATTCGGTCGAAAGTTCACGCGACTTTACGGGGGAGGGTGGTCTAAATTCCAGATTTTTGTGGATATCATAAATGTATAAAACTTTACCACACTATCTATTCCTACGCCAAGGTCACTGAAACAGCTGAACTCTACTTCACTTGCACCAACAGACCGTTAGTATTGGAGATGGACCATTTTTAGTAGTGCGGCCCTATGCATTATCGACAAGTGTGGTGATTTTTGTTACAGACACGAGGAACAGGGATGCCACTCCACTTGAATCAATTTAATAAAGGTCTACAGCTAGTAGGTGAAGTGGTGGTCATATATTGCATTCATAGCAATAATGAAATCGTATTTTAGAAATACTGTACTAACACATAATTTAAACTAAATAAAGTACGAGCATACCCGTGGCGTATCATACGCCGCTATTTAGTTGTTTTATTTTCTACTTTTCAGTAATTCATAATTTGTGAATTCGACAGTAACAATGCTGCCACTGAAAATATTTGCTTTAAAACACTATCAGTAAGTCGTTAAGTACGATAACCCCCACCCCACCCTCATTTCCCCCAACCCCTACCCTACATCGTCCCCCCCCCCCCCCGTGAAAGCAGCCTCCTCTTAGTTACCTCCCGTAAGTTTAAAATCGTTTCAAACTAAATTATCTGCCCCTAATAGCCGTCACTAAACCCGGCTCTACGATTGTAAACATTTAGCATGAACCACAGCTCACCAGACCATGTGGGGGTGGGGTGGTAGGCGCGCTTACAATATACAAAATGACGGTGAGTATTGGTAGATGAGCACTGGACGGCTCAATGGAAACCGTGCAACTAGATGGCAATCACTAATTTGTAGAAGGTAAATTTAGCTCTTGAAACACATTAAGGAAAGGAAATATAGCTGGTAATAAAATTGACTCAAATATCACCTGTTATGTCGAGATTACAAAGCAGTTTAACTCTACTTTATCTGCCACATTTTTAGTGAGGTACAAGATGATAACTTCGATTTTCAACTTTATAAAAAAATGTTTATCGTGAATGACGTTAAAGTTATCTCTGAAATTACGCTATTTATTACAAGCTTTTTTTAAAAATGCTTACTGGGTCTGTCTGTCTTACTTTGTACGGCATTGGTCAAAATTGCCGAGCGCAATTTCGACTATTTTCAACCTTAACCTATTTTTCTCTGAAATTTTTAATTTTAATTAAAATTCATGTATAAGAGGGGGGGGGGAGGGCGTTTGAAACTTTCGGGGTAGTGTGTCATTTACATTTTTTGAGGTGGGATCGGAATCTTGTTATTCTGGATTATATGTTGTTTTTTTTTTGTATTTTGTTCGCGTTGGGGGTGGGGGGTGGGGAGAATAAACTGGTTCAGTTTATTTTTAATATGCTACGGGGAGTGGGGATAGACTTACTTTGTACGGGATCTGCCCACTTCCACCCCCCTCCCCCACCCCTAAAAGACGACTGAGGGAAACTCAAACGGACAAAGACTTTTGTTTTTGTTAAGAGGACGTGATAGTTTCTTTTTAACTTCCCTTTCTCGCTCTTCACTCATTTAACTTAAAGTGTCTAGACATGTCCTTGTGTATTCAGTGTAAGTATACGCCCAGGGTTTGCCTGCTTAGGCCTGTCGAGATAAGAAGTTTAATAGAGCTGCAATTGTTTGCCGTCTTTAAGATGAAATTATTTAGAACAAAATAATATGTCCCGGTGTCGAATTTCAAATATCAACCCCCCAAAAATGACATATGTCCCCGGGCGCCGACCTTAGGGGGGGGGGGCGCTAAAATGAGTTTGAAAAACAAATTGAAAGTTTGAGGGGGGTGTGCATATCAATAGTTCGAAGGCGGGGCGCCATAGTGATCGCAAGGGAACCCGGGGCGCATCGTGTCGTATAAGCTACGGCGGTTGCGACTGTTGAAGTTTTAACTCTGAATATAATAGTACCCCTTACACGCTATTCATGACGCACGATTTACGGATTCCAAGTGCTAACATAGCCGCTCTGGAGCTCTGGGCGTATGGACGAAAAGTGCACCTCCCGGGCGCCGCTCATATCAAATTTTAATTATTTTATTAATAGAACCTTTCCGGGAGTATTCTCACCAACTCATTAAAGTTTTATAGAAATCGAATGAAAGGTGTCGAACCGCATCTGACTTTTAATTTTTTTTTAAATATACCGTATATAGAGAAGAATCACACCCGCTCGTGGCGCCGCCCTTGCGAAATTAGAAGGTTTTTTTTGGCAATACCCTCTCTGCAGTGTCAATTCCCCAAAGTTTCATGGCAATCGGATGAATAGTTTCAAATCGCAATCGATTTTTATTTTTTATATACCGAATACAGAGAAAAAAATGCAACTTGCTGGGGCACCACCGCTGCGAAATTGTTTTTTTTTTCGCAGTAACCTCCCTTGGTGTGTTCTCTTCAGCTCCCAAAAGTTTCATGGTACTCGGATGTACATTGTCGAGCCACATTTGACTTTTGATTTTTTATATACCATATACAAAGAAATATTGTACCCTCTCGGGGCGCCGCCCTTGCGAAATTAAAATATATGTTTGCAGAAACCTCCCCTGGAATGTTTTAATCAATTCCTCAAAGTTTCATGGCGATCGGATGAACGGTGTCAAACCGCAATCGTCTTTTATTGTTTTATATACCGTATATACAGAAAAAACAAATCACACACTGCCGGGGCGCCACCCTTGTGAATTTAATTTCACAACAAAATTCCAAAGTTTCATTGCGATCGGATGAAAGGTGTAGTAATGCATAAATGACAGACAAACAAATAAACAAACATACAGACAGACACACACATACATTGCTTTATATATGTGTAAATAAGCAGCCAGGTAGTATATCAGTTCTCTCCTCCTTCCTTCATTGGAATAACCACATTGTATTAGTTTTAAACCTGTTGTGCCATTTTATAAGGAAACACAAAACACATCTCGGCCACCGCATATGTATCAGGCACTTCGCTGAGGCTCTAGGGAGCCACAGGTCAGACTACAGCAAGGGTGCCGTGTAATCGAATGTAGTGGCATATCGTGTTAGCTCCATGATATTTGGCTGCTTTCGCGCCTGCACATGCATTTAGTTCGATTTTGCCAACGCTGATAGTAGCCAAACGTATTCAAAGTGCTAGGATGTCTTAAAACGAACGTTGTCGGTATAGTGCTCAATCACACACAAACCAGGGAGTAATGGAACGTTATTTCTGTGTGTTTAAAATGCCATTGACTCTATTTATTAAAAAATAATCTTTTTTCCCTTAATCTTACAAGCTCACAGTGAAAAGATGTAAATTCCTCATCAAATTGTATTAGTTATTATTGGAAAGCTGGATTTCTTATGTATTTCATATCGTATTTTCCGTAACTTCGGAAAAAGACAAAGCTTACAATTGCTTTAAATATTACACAAATATGATATTTCGTGACCTACTTTTTGGTACTTTATGCTGTTTTTCTTAGTTCGCTGTTTTTTCCACTAAAATGTTTACTGATTTTTACTTTCTCGCATACAGCGTATAGAGGAAGTATTGTAATCGTTCACACAAATAACATAAATTTTGACAGTTTTTATCGTTGTACACCTCAGTTCATCATATAGGGCACTTATTTTAATCAGGCAATAATTATAAATGCAGATTTATAAAAATGTTGCCGTTCTATATAATCGAGTCGTGAAAACTGGGCTTTGCAATTCAGTCCGTATGTCTGTATGTGTATGTGTGTAACTGTGTATGTCTGTAAACACGATAACTTGAGTACTTACTGTTACAGCTAGGTTGATGAAATATATATTTATGTATTATATCAAATTTTTTGTTCAAATTTTCAGCGATTTCCGGAAACCGGAAGTGGAGCTTATTCTACTTTCAATGTTTCAAAAGTTATACGAATTAAATTTCACATAGAAGTAAAGGATCTAATTCTCTACATTCTCTAAAATTATATGTCATTTCCGTTGATCGTAAGTAATAATTTACGCTATTTCCGATTTTTTTAAACGCATATGAATGCATAAAGTAGTAATAATCGTTCGCACTATTATACACATATTGTTTGACATTCACTTGGTGCGCAATTTATTTTTCTACGTCTACGAAATTCTATTCTATTTTAAAAAGTTTAAGCAATTCAAAATGAATTAAAAATCATGTCTATATCCCCAGTTCCCATCTCCCAAGTGTTATATAAGAATATTCGAGAAAGTTTAGGGGAGATCACTAATTTGTTTTGTAGAGGAGATAGACTTGCTTCGTACGAGGGTTCACTCGAAGAGACACTATTGTTAAACGTATTGTTTACACTTCCTTGTCTCGCTCTTCACTGCTATAACTTGAAATGTCCTGATGGAGACTTCTGTTATGTTTGTACGTACACTACCACGGCGTGTCTGAATCGGCTTCCGGGGACTAGCAGTTAAACAGGGCTTTAGTTGTTGCCCGTCTTTTAAGATGAAATAAAATATAATAAATTATAAATGTCACATTGTAATATTTCACAACTGTACCACATTATAATTATGATTTAATGTATTTCAGGATATTTTAAAATTCAGCATTGATGTCTATGTAATATTCTTTAACCATTTAAAATAGCTGCTACAATAGTCGTTGTAGATCTTGTGCGTTTCATTTGTTCTTGTAGAATCGACTAGCTTTTATCTTACGACTGCTGATTATAAAATAAGCCGCAGGTTCGTATGCCTGTCTTTTTTTTTCTTGCGTCATCGATATAGCCACTTTATATTCGCTTTTGTGGGTGTAAGATGAGGATGTGGTCGTATGGTGGGATGACTTTTTCTGGGCATGGACACCCGTGGGGAATTATGTTTGGCGGGCGTTCACGTTGAAACTGGGGGAATGGGAAATGGGAAAATGGAAATCTGGACAAATATTCATGAGAGCATTGTGCCATTTTATAGGGAAATACACAACACACCTCGGCTACAATCCATGTATAAGGAACGTCGCTGGGTGTTATAGGGAGCCACAGGCTAGTCTATTGCAAGGGAGCCGTGTCATCAAACGTAGTGTCCCATCGTGTCAATATTGTAGTGTGCTCTTGAACCCTATCTAAACACTAAAAGTGTTTACATGGTCCCACAGTGTGCTTCTCATCACTCGACCGCCGTTGCGCCGGCTAACGCCTATGTTTCGATTTTGCCAACTATTATAGTATCGATCCGTATTTAATGTGCATGGTTTAATGAGGATGAGAAGGAGGATGAGGATGAGGAGGAGAAGGAACAAGAGGAGGATGAGGAGAAGGATGAGGAGGATGCGGATGATGATGATGATAATGAGGATGATGAGGATTAATATGAGTATGATTTTTAATTTTTGAAGTTATCCTTTTAGCTTGATCTCTAAGTGTTTTTAAATGTATGTATGTAATAAATATCTTAAAACCAACAATGATAATGGATTATAATATATCAAACTTCTTTTCTTATTTAATTTTAGTATTGGAAGGGTTCACTTCCAACAAATTTAAGTATATGTGTCAATTTGTTATGCGCCATTTGACTCAGATTGCATAGACTTTGATCAACCAAAAAATAAACTACAAGGCAGAATTAGTTTGATTTTGAAGTCTCTTATAGAACATTGGCTGTCCCCAGCTAGCGAGCCTTATCTGCACGAACGTTTGAACTCGAACCATGAGCTTTACCGGCTCGGTCACCCCGACCCCTTCCAAAGAGAAGCATTTCTACTGCTTCACGTGTGATGAAGACATTAAAGAAGATGTGATACAATGTTTAATTTCTAGTGAGTGGTTGCTCATTGACTCATAATTGTTCACATGATGATATAGTAAACTTTGAAGATTGATTAACGTTATGTAAATGTGGAATAAATTGATTATTGTTTGATTGAATGTGTCAATTTATAGAGCAAAGAAAATTCGTTTTACAGTTTGATACCTATTCGACTAACCAGTAGTACAACTTCAACTCATGTAAGGGTAACTAGTGCCGTTTTATTATTTTTTCCATTTTTACTTTCTCGTATATACGAAGTATAAAGAAAGTCTTGTAATCGTACACAAAACAAATCTAGATTTTTGCAAATCTCGACGTTTTACACCTCCCTGAGTCGGAAAAACATAGTCTTGCAATCTTGTCCGTATGTCTGTGTGTGTGTGTGTCTGTCTGTGTGTGTGTGTCTGTAACCACGATAAGTTCAGTAGCGTTACAGCTATTTTGAGGAAATTTCATATATAAGTATTATATAAAAATCGTAGATCCGTATCAACTTTTGAGCGATTTCCGATAAACGGAAGTGGAATTTTTTTCTAATTTCAATTTTTCAAAAGCCTATAACCTGAATACTGTTCTATATAGATAACTGAAATTTGACATATAAGTAAAAGATCTAATTCTCTGCCTATCGTCAAAGTTTGAGTAATTTCCAATGAACGGAAGTAGTAATTTTCGCTAGTGCGGATTTCTTAAAAAACGCATGTGAATTTATAAAGTACTAATAATATTTCGCACCATTTGTCACATTTTATTAGGCGTTCACTTGGTGTGCAATTCTTTTTTCTACGAGATTTCAGTCTATTTTGAAAAAGTTTAAGCATTTAAAATGGATTAAAATCATGTCTATATTCCAAGTTTCCATGCCTTATTGATTCATATTAAAATATTCGAAAAAGTAGGGGAGATCACTCTCGGTTTATTTCTTTTACTTTCAATAATTACATGTTGAAATCATGCTTTTGTTCTGTTTCGTATTCAATAACAGGTGCGGTGTCGTATAAATAATCAGCTTCCGACTGGAAGTTTTTTTTAATAATTTTTTTTTTCGGGGGTACAAATTTCCAATTTTACATCTTTATACACATTTCCCATTTTCCCCATTTATACAAACTACACATATGCATTATACTGTGTTCTCATTTGTAAGTTTACAGTACTTGAAGACTATGTAGGTCCCTCCTTGAATGGTCCATGTACAATAGGTTGTAGAAGAACACGAGGGATAATATGGGCTGGTAAACGTTCCTGATGTGACATTCACTGTACTATTGCAGTCTATAAAATCAATTTTCTTTAAAAAAATAAGTTCTGTAGCAATCATATTAAAACAAAAATATATTACCGTAGAAAAGTAATGGAAAATATTATATACGTTGTTTAAAAACAAATTTTAAAAAATGTTTTCCACGAATTTTATTACTGACCATATTCAAAAACTAATAATTCTGTCTAGTACGACATGTTCAAGTACAATTTAACTCCTCTTCTCTATCATACACTTATTTACACTTTGATGTATGAAACGAGCACTGAGTATTAATTAATTGGGTACTAAGTATGAATGAAACGATTCAATCAACCGTAATGTATTAATAACAGGTGTTCTCTATTTAACCCCTTTACCATGTGACACGAGTTAACTCGTCATCAGATAAAAAAAGTTTTCTGTGTGCCGTGCGTCCCGAGTTAACTGGTCTTAATACGAAAAACAGCATTAGAAATCAATAACAATGTAAAAAGAGGCTGTTTAACAGCTGATTATAACAATAGGTCATCACGTGATATTAAAAGTGAAAGTGAGAAGGAGAAGACCCCCCTCAAACTTTCGATTTGCACCCCCCCCCCTCTCAAACTATCAATTTGTTTTTCCAACATCTGTCCCCCCCCCCCTCCTCTCTACGCCTCAGGTTGCAGGATGGGGCTTTGTTGCTGACTTTTAGATCACGAGAACGTCGAGGGTTAAGTGAGAAAAATAATTATTTTAAGTGTTGTACGTGTTTTCATATTTTTTTTTATATAGAATAAATTACACAATAATGAACCGATACTTTTTTCTATAGACAATCGGAACAGGTACGTGGGATCTTAAACGTTCATGAATAAAATGAATTTTGATATAACAATCACAGCGTTTAATATTAATAATTTGAATAAATAGACAAAAAAGCTTATTTAGCCTTTAATAGTTATGTATTTATGATTACAAATATGATTATAATACAAAATACTATTATAAATTTATAAATTTATATATATATATATATATATATATATATATATATATATATATATATATATATATATATATATATATATATATATATATATATATAGGCTATATATATAATATAGCATCCTTAAAAGTTGAATTACATTAATGCAATTGATTGTATTTCATTTAAAATATTATGGAAGTATGACATGAAGATGTAGTTTATTATATTACAATTTATTAAAGAAACTTTAATGAATATAAATAGAAAACATAAATTTAGACTTCAAAATGACAAATATACGATTTTGAAATGAACAAAATAAATGCAAGGAAGAAATAGCGATGCATAAAAAGCGGAATAAAAGCGTATAGTAATAACGTAAAGTACAAGTAAAGTTCCCTTTTCGCAACTGAGGGTCCATAGTGAAAGTGAAGTAGAGTTCACCTTTTTCAGTGACCCTGCTCTTTGAAGGGATATTATGGTTAGCACTAATCCTAGCCGCTTTTTTCCCCTAACGTGATTCAGGTACCTATCAGAGGGTGCTCGACTCACAGAAAATTTACAGATTGCAACCCGGGTTCAAACTCGAGACTATCGTGTTAGCAATAAGGTCGAAATTACATATCTGAAAACATGTTTCGTGCTAATTTTGGCGGAAATATATTAATTTACAATGCAGCAAATACATTAGTCTTCTAGAATCTCTTAGCATAATGTTTGAAGGGTCGAAGATGGCACTCAGAGAATTTACAATTCATTTTCAGCGAAAACCCACCTTTACTGAAGTTGATGCTATCATCGACAAAGCAAAGTACATAAACAATATATACAATTTTCTGGGTCCTCTTAATTGTTCTTATCAAACACCATTGTTAAAAATAACACAAGCATAATTTATAACAAACTTTAGAGGGAAAATCCACAGTCAATCAACGTCTTTTTGCTGACCTAACCCTTGCTAATGTTTAATCTTATTATCTATGCTTTTAGTATTGAATTAGTCGTAGGTACTCGTTACACTTGAATTATAGGCCTATATTTTTAAATGCTGTGTTTGTTTTAAGAAAAATATCGAGACTTTCACAAATCTTTATGTTTTACACCTCCCTGATTCGGAAATAATCTTAGTTTGTCATATGTGTCAGTATCTTTCTCTCTCTCTCTCTCTCTCTCTCTCTCTCTCTCTCTCTCTCTCTCTCTCTCTCTCAGTTTGTGTGCGTATGTGTATCAGTCTGTCTGTGTGTTTGTTTGTGAACACAACAACACGAGTACCGTTACAGCTAGGTTGACGAAACTTCATATATAAATATTATATCAAATGTATAGTTCTGTATCACTTTTTCCAATAACCGGAAGTTAAAATTATTCTACAACTTGAGTACTGTTTCTGATAGCAGAAATTTCACATATAAGTAAACGATTTAATTCTGTTCTCTGCTGAACTGTTAGTAATTTCTGTAGACCTTAAGAAGTACTCTAAAAGATTTCCAATTTCTCATAAATACGCATATGAATTTATTTTTAACTTTATTCATCTGTAGATCGTCCCTAATGTTCGCACAATTGCGAACAAAACTTCGAATACTTCTACCGGATAGAGTTATTTTAAACTTTTCACGTATGTTAAGACTCTGACTCAATGTATTGTGGCGAAAATGTTACTTAATTTAATTAACCCTAAACTCTTTGAAAATTAATTAATAAATTTTTTCTATATCAAGTGCTCATGTTCCGCATTATTAAAAACTTATTGTTTCCTGTTCATTATGTGTGAGATTATTGTTTCTGTTATATATTATATCCTTTTTTTATTAAATAATTAAAAATTGATTTAAAATCATGTCTATACCCCGAGTTGCCATCCTCCGTTGTGTAATGAAAGTATAATCGAGATAGTTTAGAGGAGAACTCTCCCGCTATAATAGACATTTTTTCATGCATACTTCTTCCCAAAAGCAACAGCTGAAATAATTCTGACATGGCGGCTATATATTATTTTTGTCTAAAGGTTAACAGCTATTAACATATGAATTTTTAAACACCCTGAAATGTGTTAAATTTTAATATTTTTTTATCTGTGGTATCTAGCTTTAATTGCTGTATTTTGCTAATAGTAACATTTAAAAATAATTTAAAACACGAAGTAAATGCTTTATCGATATTACCTGAATTGCAAATTTATATTTTAAAATGAAAAAAAAGTAAAGTTGTAAAGCGAGTATTTTAAAATTAAAACAAAAGTATTGATTTTAAAATCATGAAACATAACTTTACACACACGAAGAGTTACTGCGCAGCGCCATCAAATACCACATAATTATCTTCCCCTCCTTGCCCTTTCTGAACTTCTTCTGATTCTATTTTTGATCCGTCCCACTCATGGTATCCCTGCACCATAGTCTGACAGTCCATATCAATGTCTATAGGAGTTATGTACTCATTGTCATTGTCTATAGGAGTTATGTACTCATTGTCAATGTCTATAGGAGTTATGTACTCATTGTCAATGCCTACAGGAGTTATGTACTCATCGTCCTCTTCTGTGTGTTGAAGGTTTTCGCTATTGCCATGACATCGTAGATCATTGATGTCGTCTACGTTTACCTGCGATCCGTCTAAATCCAGGTAACCAAAACGTAATGGAAGATTGCATAAGACGGGGGTTAATGATGAACTTATAGCGATGTTTGCATCTTCAGTTCTATCGTTTGTAGACTGCGGTTTGATATCAAGATTCTCGTCACTTTCACTTGTGTTTGCTGGGGAAGAAACATCCTCGTATTCCATATGTGTGGGCATTAAATAGTCATCGTCTTCCATCCTCTCCACTTGTCTACTGTAACGATTATGGAGTGATGCACTTGAAAGATCCATATTTGTTTCTGATAAAAGATTTTCTCTCCCAATTCTTTGGCAACTCACAGAGGGTGTGGTAACACAGTTCTCTGGCTTAGTCCAATCTATTTTTGCCATTAAATGCTTCGTTGGTGCCATTTTATTTTCATGATCGAGGTCACCTGAGTCATGCTTGCCAACGTCTGCTTCCCATTTTTGATCTTGTACAAATGGTAAATACGTATGCTCATCTTTAAAACCATCGCAATCTGTCGCAGAATAAGCGTTGACAACCTTTACATTTGTCTGTTCTTCAATTTGCATGGCTTGATGTCTTGTTCCATCTGTAGATTTATTTTCACTTGAAACTGTTAGTCTGTGTAAACTTCTGTTAAATAAAGAATCATCAGAAATTGAAGGACTATCTGCATTTGGGCACGATGTTTGTATTGCAGCCGAGTTAATGTCTATCGCGGCTGAAGTATAAGGAATATTTTCATTTGATTTGTTAGCAATTGGTGTAGCATCTCCACGTAGAATTCTCTCACTGTTTCCGATCGGTACAAGTGCTAGTTCAATGTATTGTTTTTCCGTTGGTCGTGGTGGTAGACATGGGGCGTTTACATCACCATTTATAGCATCATTCTTCTGATCGCACCCACTGCTATCTACAAAATAACACCTCCCTTCTTCTTCTTGATCATTATTCATCGAGGTCTCTATGTCGTCGATAGTGTTGTAGACTTCATCCGTTTGCCCTGAATTATTTTGTTTATAGATAAATCATGTATTTTATTAATGCATCCTGATCAGCATGAATAAATTAGTTACATAATGTATTTAAACACTAGTTGACATAAATTGCTTTGTTCAAGATAATGTAAAAACATGTTCTATAAGAAGTGTTTTGATATTTTGTTGAAAATATTAGGTCGTGAAGTATTTTTTTTAAAGACATAATAACTTATATTTTGATGGATATACGTAACGAAAACAAAGTATACATACTAAATGTTGTCTCGGCGGTTAATACATTTCTGTAGAGAAAAACAAAAATAATAGTATTTATTTTATTTTATGAGACCCCGTACCTTGAAATCTATATTTATGATAGGCAACATAGAATGACAAAGTCAAAATTAGAACTTTTTGTAACAGCATTATATATGAATGTAATTTCATGAACTGGTAGTTGACCTAATAGGGCTGGTAAGTAGGTTACCAACCAGTTCTATGGCTCATCTAAGTTTTATTGAGACGTAGAACTGGTTGGTGACCTATTTACCAGCCCTATTGAAATCTACACTACCCATAAACAGTTTAGAATACCACTACATTTTGAATTAATATAAGTTTTTAAAATAAAAGTGTTGGAGTAAAAAAAAGTTCATTGAATTATTTTCAAAACAACGAAGGCGGTATAGTTCTCATGTGAAAGTATGGGGCGGACAACACCGTGCCAAGGCGCCACACCTTCATAATTATTGTTTTTTGGGGAAACAACGTTATAAGAAACGCGTAGTAATGCATAAAAGACAGCCACATTATTACGTTAGAAAATTGTTCTAAGCTATAAAGTACGGGTTCTATGATATGCTAATTTAAAAGAAAAAAACGAATAATTAATTATGCATCCATACGGGAATACTTATCGTTAAGAAGATAGGCTTAGTTTATTTCTTTTTTTTACAATTTAAGATCTAAAATATTTTAAATACTTTTAACATATTTAGCACATGAAAGTAAGTCTTAAACAGCAAAAAGGATTGAAAACAAGAATGGTTGTCATGGAAAACTGAATGAACCTCCACTATTTTGAATTTTTGGGTACTTTTTTTTTTATTTATGCACATAAAGCAATCATATTCAAACGGCTTATATTTCAGTATTTATTAAAACTTTTGTAACGATAACTTTTTAAAAGAGTTACTGGTCAGCATTTTACAAGGTCTAAAAAAATCGTACCTTTTTAGTATGCACAAATTACAAAATTTGCATATGGTTTACCATAAACTTTATTCTATGAAAGGCATCAATATTCTCTCGTGGCAAAATTTTTATTTTCGCATGAAAAACAATTACTGAAAATATGGTGGACATTTATAAAGTAAAGTGTTCGGGTGCCTAATCGGGCACTTCCCGGTCCCGAAGGCGCTTCAAATTTGGCAGGCTTCTGCCTTGGGGTAATAGAAGACAGTATCTGTGCCGGTTGGCCAACAAGTCCACGAAGAGGGGTGTCAGAAAAAAACTCTTGAAAGTATTTGAAACTGATCCGTAGTATTTCCCTATATAATCTTTGTATTTCATGTGAAAAAACAGAGGGTAATTTCAACAAAGATTTTAGGGTAGTTATCCTCTTTACATCTGGCTAATGTTTTGCAAGCACCTCTGTAAATGGCTAAGACGTATGGAAAAAACAGTTGACGTTCACATGTTGAATTTAACATTATAATACTGCATGTAAAATGTATGAATTAAATCGTTAGTTCTCGTGTTAAAAAATCACCAGCTCAAACGGTGGAACAAACGTATCAGATGCAAATTTATACTGGGTGGGTAGGACCATGGCCTCGGCAATTTTCTAAAACAACTCACAGTATTTCACGTTTATCTTTAAACATTTCAAGGAATCCAAACATAAGTTTTAAAACAA